>NC_053427.1:46156589-46261620 GCF_007990345.1 Gossypium hirsutum
TGATGGAGTATTTTGGTATGTGATATTTGGTTTGATGTCAAATTTGGTACCTCGTAGGTTAAAGGAAATGGCACAGTTTTGAATGGTATTATGCATATGAAGTCAGCTGTGGTGTGAAATGGTTAATAGCTTTGGTATGAATTGTAACAGCACGTTTTTAGTGAAATTAGAACAGTGGTTTCGAGACCACAAATCTGACTTTGAAATAATTATTTTATTAATATTTTAATGTCTACAACATGTTAGTCGTGTCTATAAATATTTCGTGGAGAAATTTTATAGTTTGCATGCTTAATTTGATAAAAAAGGATTAAATTGCATAAGATGCAAAATTTGAGTTCTAGAAGTAAAAGGTGTCAATTGCTATGAAATTGGAATATGAGTGGCCTTAAATGGTAATTAGACCATTAATAAAAGTAGTTGACAAATATGGACATCATTAATGTGATTAATAAAGGTTATATAGGTAATTTAATAAATAAAACCAAAATAATTAAAAGAAAAACCAAATTTTTGTCCATATTCTTCACCTAGCTGATTTTCTAAGGGAAAATACCACCAAGTTTTAGCTTCAACATTTG
This sequence comes from Gossypium hirsutum, assembly GCF_007990345.1. Lineage (NCBI taxonomy): Eukaryota > Viridiplantae > Streptophyta > Magnoliopsida > Malvales > Malvaceae > Gossypium > Gossypium hirsutum. The sequence continues at coordinate 46,157,171 of NC_053427.1, forward strand.
ACCATCTCTCTTACTGTGCATGTAAGTGAATTTTTGTCCCGTTTTTAATGATTTCTATGTTTTTTGGAGTCATAGCTTAATTTAGCTAGCCCAAGAACAAATTTGAAAATTTGTTATATTGGTTGTTTTTTATGTTTGATGGATGAAAATGAATGTTTGTTGTTAGTTAAACAACTTTTGTAAAGGGAATTTTGATGAATTTGTCAATTAGGGATAAAACAGAAAAATAGAAAATATTCATGGTGAAATTGTGAAAAAAATGAAATGTATGGCTTGCTAAGGACTTAAGTGAAATTTGGCTAGCTTTGTTTAGCATTAAAATTTCATGAATTTGATTTTATAAGCTAAGGGAGTAAATTATAATGAATTCAAAATTATTGGGGCAAAAGCATAATTTTGCCAAATATGATTTTTGGATCGAATTGAATAGAATGGTGTTTGAATTAGTTGAATTTGATTATTTAGATCAAGAAAAGAATCATACAAATTTAGATCGGGGAAAGGAAAAAGTGTTGGATTAGCCGGTCATATTTCTTCGTTTGTGATTAAGGTAAGTTCGTACATTTAATTAAAGTTTTAATACACTTGAATTAAATGCTATTATGTAGTATTATGATATTAGGAATCTATGGAAATATCCAACGAAGTTTTGGCGACTTTCGGATCCCATTTGAGCCTTAGAAATATATAAGATACAAATGACATGTCATTAGGGTTACCGTGTTTCGGTTGCTGGTCTTGGACGTCCTACCGGTGGCTGAGTTTTCTGCATGTGTTGTAGTTACTTGAAAGCTTGTGTAAGCAGCACTGTGTAGCTATGTTTTGACCGACACCCTGTGTAACACCCCTTACCCGTATCTAACATCAGGATAGGGTTCGAGCCATTATCTGACTTAAACGTAAACAAACATGCGAATCCGAATCATAAAATTTCATCCAACTTTAAAACTTTTCAATCACATGTAAATTGTCCCTTATGAGGGCCTACGAAGCCTAAAACATACTTTCGGAGTGGCTCGAGACTAAACCGAGAAATTTCAAGATTTTGGGAAAACTTAGAAAATTTTTCATGTTTTGAGGAGTCATACACCCATGTGGGTAGGCCGTGTGATCACACACGCCCGTGTGGCTTGGGACACGCCCGTGTCCTCAGTTCGTATAACTCTCTAACTATGATGTCATCAAGCAAATAATGTCACACGGCCAGGTCACACACCCGTGTGCTTAGGCCGTGTGGCGAATTAAATGCCAAAAATTAAGTGCAGACTTCACACGGCCTGGGAACATGCCCATGTCCTGAGGCTGTGTCCTTCACATGGTTGAGACACACGGCCATGTCTCTGCCCGTGTGTTTACTACTGGGCATTCTGTTTTACATATCTAGAGTGCAGGGGACACACGACCGAACAACACGCCCATGGGGCAGACTGTGTGTCACACACGGCCTAGACACAAGCCTGTGTGAACAAATCTCTAGGATATTTTCCGAGCCTTTTTTCCACCCTTAAAGACTCACTCACTTACACATGTTCTCAGCATGCAAGAAAGCACATTTAATTACTCCAATATCTATATCCATGATTAAATTATGCCCTTAATGCCTCCATGCATTATCTTAATTTTTATATGCATCTCTTAATCTTTTCGTACCAATTCATAACCTCTAGGTTTTTATTTCCTTCTTTCCAACTTTACACATTTATAAAATTGTTATGGCCATATTCATTGATCATGGATCATTCACCAAATAAACATGCCATACCTTACATTCATCATTCACAAGCAACCACATCAACATGAACACATTGCATGCATACGTGATTAATAAGGGTTACGACCCCATAATAAATATGAGCCACATATTATGGCCTCATACAAAATGAATTTATCCATCATCAAAAGTCACCACACTAGGCCAAATTAAATGACACATATGACAAAAAGGTAAGTTACCCTATACATGCCATTATATCAAAATGAATACTCATTTTATACCCAAAACAAGATTGTTGATAGTGTGATAAAAGCTCCAACCGTCCTCTAACCTTCACAAGTCCGCAAGCACTAAAAGACAGGGAAAATGAAATGAGGTAAGCATTACATGCTTAGTATGTTCGTATAACGGAAAGTAAACTTACCTGTAACACCCCTAACCCATAACGACATCGAATTAGGGTTACAAGGCATTACCAGACAGACAGAACATTTCAGACCAATACAGAATCACAAATATTAGTTAACATCATTTCATAAGCAATCATCTCTAAACATAGTCTACTAGACCTAAAACATACATTTGAGGAAAGGCCGGAACTAAACCAAACCCATTCAGAATTTTTAGAACTCAACCAATTCTTTCAAACTGTTAAAGTTACACGCCCGTGCAACTAGGCCGTGTGTCACACACGGACACTAGACACGCCCATGTGATCTAGCTGTGCCAAAAATAGGTCCTATACTGACTTTTTCACATGACCAATAAGCACGCCCGTGTACTATGGTCGTGTGATACTTAGCTAGCTACTGACTTTAGCCCACGGCCATATGACATGCCCGTGTGTCAATACCGTGTGGTTTTTAGGAGAATACTGCTTTTCTTACATGGCCACAAGGCACACCCGTGTCCTTTGACCGTGTGGCACCAAGCAGGCTTGGTTTAAGCCAAATTTGCCACCCCTTTTTGGGTCCAATCCTACAAGCAATAATATACAACATTCATACCAAAATTTCCAACCAATTCCATGCTCAAAACATGCTTCATTATAACAAAAACATATTAGCTCATAAAACACTACAACCATACATCGTTTGGCACCATCAACCAAATACCGAAACTACATACAACATTTCATTTGCTAGCCAACTCCTATGGCATAATATATACACAAAAAAACTTATATATATATAGACCTTCTAGCCTATACATGCCATACTTTAAAATATGCACACTTTCAAAAGTACCAAAATGAGATCAATAGTGTGGTGACAATGCTCGACTATCCTCGAGCCTTCAATAGCTATGATAACTGTAAAATAGACAGTAAACACACAGAGTAAGCTACAAAGAGCTTAGTAAGCCAATTACAATTGGTCTAATTACTAAAACGTACAAGTACAATTTAACAATAAAGATTCATAACCATTTTATAGAATAAATCATAAGCTTAACCATGCTCCTTTATTGCATATATATCATGCTTCATTTCCAACTTCCATACATATTTCATAGAGACAGAGTCTTTCTTATTCAGAAATTTAGTATGATACAAACATACTTGCATAGGTTATACATTTTATATACTCATTCTCATATTTCATACGCTATCATCAGACGATTCCGAAACGATACAGACACTCATAAACAAGTACAATGCCAACGTCCCAAACGTGGTCTTACATGTAATTCAATATCGATGCCTCTGTCCCAGACAGGGTCTTACACGAAATCAGATACGATGTCGATCTCCCAAACATGGTCTTACACATAAATCTCAAATCGAAGCCTGTGTCCTAGACACAGTCTTACACGATATTTCAGATCAATGTCAAAGTTCCTTTGGAAGCATACCAATACTTTTCAGATACTAACATATTATCAGAATCTAATCAGAGTTCATTCATCAGGCTCTCAAGGCCGTCCAATACATATTATAGTTTATATGCACAAAATTTAGTCAATTTAACACGTAATTGTAATTTGACTTATCTCGTACGGATTTCGGATAAAACGAGTCGACTATTCAACTATTTTGGACTTCCCCTGATCTAAGTTCGATTTTCTTTGTTCTTGATCTAATACAATACAAATTCAACCATTCAATCTTTCATTTCATTCAAAATAATCTTTGAACACATATTTAGGGCACTTTGCATTTTAGCCCTTACATTTTCACACTATGATAATTTAGTACATTTTTCACAAAATCACAAATATGCAAAAGTTCACCAAGACTATAGCTTGACCGAATATACATGGCTTTCATACCAGCCCAAATTACATATTTAATTTACAATTTAGTCCTTCTAAACCTCATTTTCACAAATTAGCCCAAATAGCTTCATTTCATCAAAATTCAAAGACAAAGCTTAATAATCTCACATATATCTTTCATAATCCATATAAAAACATTACAAAGCTCATATAATCAACAATGGCAATTCATGAAATCTTTAACAGAAACAGAAATTCAGACATGGGCTTTGAAGAACACGAAGCAACGATCACAAAAACATAGAAATTATCAAAAACGAACAAAAATCCATACCTTAATCAAGGATCAAAGTGCCAAAACGTAGCTTGTTCTTTTCCTCTCTTTTTCTTTTGTATTTTCGACAAGGATATGCATGAATGAACAAATTTTCATGCATTTGTTTTATTTAATAACATATATTACCTAATTACCTAACCATCCTTTAAAAATTTATCTATTTACTATATTGCCAAACCATGTCTCCCACTATCATATAATGGTATTATTGACATGCAAGGGCCTCAACTTTAACAAACCATAGCACTTAGGCACTTTAGTAACTAGAAGGCAACTTTTACAACTTACGCGATTTGGTCCCTTTTGCAAATCAAACACAGAAACAGACAAATTAAATTATAGAAATCTAGCAGATATAAATTCACATATCACAGACATAGAAAATAATATTAAAATATTTTTCAGACTCAGATTTGTGGTCCTGAAACCACTATTCCGACTAGGGTCTAAACCGGACTGTTACATTACCAGTCATTTTAAACACATGATCTGAATAAGTCATACTATCCATCGACTATGGATAAATTTTCCCTAAAAACATGCACTCAATCAACAAGTTAATAATCCAAGATGCATGGATGAGCTCATCATATCATGTACACGTTCCACTTCAAATAATCCAACTCAATTCTTGTAACCTCCCAAACCCGACCTAGACGTTATGGCCGAATCTAGCGTGTCACATTGAAATGTTTTTCGAAAATTGATCTTTTTGGTAGAAAATCGTTTCTGAGCTGAAGTCTCTTTGTTAAAAATTCCAATTATCTTAACCATTTATTATCCATTTAAAATGTCTTTACTTTTACAAAACATGTTTATTGCGGAAGCATTTCAATAGTGTTGCGAAAACCTGATGTTATGAAAATAGATATCATTTTGGAAAACCTGCTCTACTTTTAATAAAAATAAATCATGATAGTTTAAAAACCCCTAAACTAAACGTTAGAAAATTAGAGAAAGGCCTTATTACATCAACACCCAAAGAGAAAATTAAATTAAGTAATGTAAGAGAAAATACGAATATTTAAAGCTGTTCGTAGTGTTGCCACCTTTGAGTCATCTCATACATCGAACCGCCTACTGAGGATTACCTGAGGAAAAAAATAAAAGAGGGGGTGAGTTTAAGAAAACTCAGTGTGTACAACCCTCATCAATCGTAAAGCATGCATCACATCAATTTGGGCCTAAGCCCATTACAATAATGGTGGCACTTGGGCCCTAGCCCATGGTAGCCTCAGTTGGGCCTGAGCCCATGTCACAATCAGAATTAGTTTATGCAATGCAAAGATACCAATCCAACACTGCGCTCCGTATCCCGTCCAACCCTACACTCCTATGGGGATTTATTCGACCCACCCATCCCTACACTCTTGATGTAGCACCGGTTGCGGCACTAACCAATATCGCAACAGAGCTGCCAATCACATAATCGGCTTAAAGCCATCGGTGGATCCACAGTCGTCAAGCGACCATGCGACCCTAACAAATTACACACTTCCTCCAAATCAATGATCCCATCCCCTATGTAGCATAATATCACATGAATCCAAAAATATCATGAATGGCATAAATAAAAATCATATAACGTGTAGGGGCATTTTAGTCATTCAGTCCTTCAAGGGCATAATAATCATTTCGTAAATTGGGGTCTGGGTACACTTATCGACTTATTAGTAGGTCCATAGTCGTCTTGTGCGACTCGTGCAACCTTTACCAATCAAAACATACAATCGGGCCTAAAGCCTATTACGAAGCCCAAGTGAGGCCCACATGCTCATATAGCCTGCTAAGCCCAAAATTAACCTTAGCCATGTGAACAACACAGCCTGGTCCAATATCTCTATATTTGCACAACAAAAACCCAAGTGAGGCCCACGAGCCCATTGGGCCCTCACGGTCCATTTCGGCCCAAAAATCAACCTAATCCCATGAGATCGCTCAAGGCAGCCTCTTCTATTGTATCAGATTTTCCACACGTGCGTTCGCACATTCGTGTGGCAACTGTCGCTGTACTTTCAGCTTTTTGGCATTTCGACACTTCGGCTTTTTGCCGTTCTACGATCTATTAGTATGGGTACACACCTCTTTGTGAAACCACACTCAAATCCACGTGCTCCAAACCTATAATCAGTCAAGACATACAGTTAATCCTACGCTAATCTAAAGAAAAGATACATGCCCAAGAGAGAGTTCATAATTGGCCAACACTAGAACTACAAGTTCGTTTACCACAGATAATTGATCAGAAGATAAGTAGATCTCCACCACAATTGTATCCCTCGAAAGTCCTTACACTTCTCGTGAGGCTAGAATCCACACCACCCATTTAAGAGAAAGAGTTGGCGATAAAAAGATAATAACTATTCGGTTTAGTCAATAGAAAGGAAGGTGTCATGAAAACCATTTAAATAGAATAGGGAGGGTGGTGAGTAACTTACTGGATGTTATCGAACTTCTGTAAACTAGAACCACAACCCCAAGGGAGGATCAATTCTATATTCAGCTACCCCGCAAAAACAAAACTGAAGAGAAAAGAAAGAATCAAGAAGAGAAGAAGAGAGAGAGGAAGAACAGTATAGTAATGACTACTAGAATATGGGAAAAAAAAACAAGTATTCGGGCATAATAATCATTTCGCAAATTGGGGTCTGGGTACACTTATCGACTTATTAGTAGGTCCATAGTCGTCTTGTGCGACTCGTGCAACCTTTACCAATCAAAACATACAATCGGGCCTAAAGCCTATTACGAAGCCCAAGTGAGGCCCACATGCTCATATAGCCTGCTAAGCCCAAAATTAACCTTAGCCATGTGAACAACACAGCCTGGTCCAATATCTCTATATTTGCACAACAAAAACCCAAGTGAGGCCCACGAGCCCATTGGGCCCTCACGGTCCATTTCGGCCCAAAAATCAACCTAATCCCATGAGATCGCTCAAGGCGGCCTCTTCTATTGTATCAGATTTTCCACACGTGCGTTCGCACATTCGTGTGGCAACTGTCGCTGTACTTTCAGCTTTTTGGCATTTCGACACTTCGGCTTTTTGCCGTTCTACGATCTATTAGTATGGGTACACACCTCTTTGCGAAACCACACTCAAATCCACGTGCTCCGAACCTATAATCAGTCAAGACATATAGTTAATCCTACGCTAATCTAAAGAAAAGATACATGCCCAAGAGAGAGTTCATAATTGGCCAACACTAGAACTACAAGTTCGTTTACCACAGATAATTGATCAGAAGATAAGTAGATCTCCACCACAATTGTATCCCTCGAAAGTCCTTACACTTCTCGTGAGGCTAGAATCCACACCACCCATTTAAGAGAAAGAGTTGGCGATAAAAAGATAATAACTATTCGGTTTAGTCAATAGAAAGGAAGGTGTCATGAAAACCATTTAAATAGAATAGGGAGGGTGGTGAGTAACTTACTGGATGTTATCGAACTTCTGCAAACTAGAACCACAACCCCAAGGGAGGATCAATTCTATATTCAGCTACCCCACAAAAACAACACTAAAGAGAAAAGAAAGAATCAAGAAGAGAAGAAGAGAGAGAGGAAGAACAGTATAGTAATGACTACTAGAATATGGGGTAAAAAAACAAGTATTCGGGCAAATGAAAATGAAAGATGAGGAACAAAGTTTCGGCCAAAAGAAAGTGAGGGAAGTAGAAGAATAGTTTCGGTCAAATGAAGAGAATATGGGGAGAAGAAAGAAAAATGATGAGAAGCAAGATTCGACTAAATGAGAAAGGAAAGAAAAGAATTACCCAAATGTAATTAGTCACTATGATAGAGTACAAAAACGTAAAAGAAAATAACACCAAAAAGATTAGGCATTTACAAAAAATACTAACTTAAAAATAGCAGAAAAGAAAACTCCAAAGAAAAGTTTCCAAAAGCTAAAAATGCACCAAATGACCCCCTAGCCGAATTTTGCCTATTCAAGCTTTCCACAATTGACTACAACTTTCCCAAATTTGAACTCCTTAACTTCCTCCTAAAATCCCTCCCCTTATCCCTCCTTGATTTACTCCTTGAATCACTCCTTACCACTCTCTACAACTCCTCCATTAGAATTTCACTACAACACAACCACTGGCAGAAACCAACTGTAAAATAAATACTCGTCAATATCCCATGCCAACGCTCAAACTTTAGACCTCCTTACCACCCTTGTGATGCCACCTTGCCACTACACCACAAGGCTCTTTGTGTCACCATTTAAGCTCAATTAATTATAAGGTCTTTGACCAAAGTCCAGGCTCCTTAAAAAGAAAAACCAAAATAAATTGCAAGAGCCAAGACTTGAAACCAGGCTCCCTTAAAACCTTAATGACGCCACAACCACTAGACCACATGCTTCATTGTGGCATTTACTTACCACAATATTAAAAGGCCTACTACCAAGCATCCAAGGTTTTGTTCACTTAAAATGAAAATTTTTGCTAAAGCCCAAGTTTGAACCCAGGATTTCTCCAACACTTCTCAAGGCCATTAACCACCAAAGTAGACATTTAATTGTGTCACTCACTTGCACAACTAAATTCTAATTCCTCCGATACACGAAGCCTATTTCTTCTAAGCCCAAAATTTGGGGTGTCACAATTCTACCCCCTTAAAAAATTTCGTCCTCAGAATTTCCAACTACCCAATAGTCGCACCACCTAGGTTACACCACTACGCTTCTGTTGCGCACTCTATTTCTAATTTCAAAATAAATAAATAGCACACTATGGATAAAGTATGTACTAGTATTCGTATTTGGAGCGTCTTCGTCTTCTCTGCGGCGTGCTGCATAGACCAAAGCTGGTTGCCTCATTCAGTACGATCAGCACCTCTTTTCGGGGCTCCACGACCCAAACCGTTTCCACCCCTGGCCTGGCCACAGCCTCTAGGCGGCTGTTGACCACCCCTCGGTAGCTGTACATTACCTATACCAAATACTTGCCTTTGATTCAGTCTTCTGGGACACTCTCTGAGACAATGCTCCATGGAACTACAATACAGGCAGGCTCTTGTTCCCCTCCAGCACTCTCTTGTATGACTTTTTCCACAAATAGCATAAGGTGGTAACCCATTAGTAGCAATAGGGGGCCCTGATCTGACCAGCTCATTCACTCTGGCCCTTCTCTTAAGCCTCTGATCGTAATTGGAGGACTCAGAATCCCTTTTACTTCTGCCCCTATCTCTTTCCCGATTAAGGCGCTTAGTGCGCTTTACTTCTTGAGCAATTTTTGTTTTCTCCACTAATGCTGCGAAATCCCGCTCCCTCTGAGGAGCAATCAGTACTCGAAGACTGTCTCTGAGGCCATCTTCAAACCAAACACAACGTTCATAATCTGCTGCCACTATTCCTTTAGCATATCGACTGAGTCGTAAGAACTCTGCCTCATACTCCGCCACAGATGGTTTGCCTCATACTCCGCCACAGATGGTCTCCCTCCACGCATCCACGTAGCTTGCGCCCACGTACTTTCCTTGAAACACTGATTTGAAAAACTCCCAGGTTATCCGGACAGGCTGAGTGCCCTTTTTCATGATAAGCCACCACTGGTAAGCTTCCTCTCGTATCAGCGACACTGCTCCTTTCAGTTTTTGCTCAGAAGTACGATCCAAGTCGTCTATTATTCTTTCGGTGGCCTCCAACCAATATTCGGCCATGTTCGGTGCTACTCCTGTGATACCCTTGAAGATCTCAGCTCTATTCGACCGGAGTCTCTCAGAAATTGACCCTCGACTCCCATTACCAGTGTTGGGCCCAACGACCCTTTCTAGAATCCTTAACATTGCTTGGGACAATGAGTCGTCCCCAGTAGCTCGATCAAACGACCCTGTCTCAGCCACTAGAGCTTCTTTCGCCTCGACATTGGGCATGTGGCCTGATGCTGAAGATCCAACCCTAGCACTTCCATGGCCTCTGCCACGACCTCTTGCACCCCTTCTAGTGCTCATTACCACTTTGTGTAAAGTCTGTATTAGAAATTTTATGCCATTTAACTCAAAGTTTCAGTAATTAAGTAGATGTTTTATGAAAGTAGCAGTTATGAGTTGTTTTCGCAATCGCAGGCTCGCTACAGTTTTAGTCTCCTACAGGCTTCAGTTTTACTCTAACTAAGAGTCTCAGTATAGTCTATCATCTAAAGTAAGCCTAGTATCTATCTACAGTATATCATTTTAAAACAAATCAAGAAAACTTACTTGGTTCGACGCTGGAGACTCGGTGTGCCACATAGCAAAATCCTTACTTAAAAAATGCTTCAAAATCGTTTGTAAATATTTTTTTTAAAACTCAAAAGCTAGAAACCCATTTCACAGCCCGAGTTTTGAACCTGGCTCTGATACCACTAAGTGTAACACCCCAAACCTGACCTAGGTTTTACGGTTGAATCTGGCGTGTCACATTGAAGTGTTTTTCGAAAATTGATCTTTTTGCTAGAAAATCTTTTTTAAGTTGAAGTCTCTTTGTTAAAAATTCCACTTATCTTAACCATTTATTATCCATTTAAAATGTCTTTGCTTTTAAAAAATATGTTTATTGAGGAAGCATTTCAACAGTGTTGCGAAAACGTGATGTTATGAAAGTAGATATCATTCTGGAATATCGCGCTCTACTTCTAATAGAAATAAATCATAATAGTTTAAAAACCACAAAATTAAAAGTTAGAAAATTAGAGAAAGGCTTTATTACATCAACACCCAAAGAGAAAATTAAATTAAGTAATGTAAAAGAAAATACTAATATTTAAAGCTGTTCGTAGTGTGGCCACCTTCGAGTCATCCCATACGTCGAACTGCCTACTGAGGATTACCTGAGGAAAAAAATAAAAGAGGGGTTAAATTTACAAAAACTCAGTGTGTGCAACCCTCGTCAATCGTAAAGCATGCATCGCATCAATTTGGGCCTAATCCCATTACAATAACGGTAGCACTTGGGCCTTAGCCCATGGTAGCCTCAGTTGGGCCTGAGCCCATGTCACAATCAAAATCAGTTTATGCAATGCACAAATACCAATCCAACCCTGCACTCCATATCCCGTCCAACCCTACACTCCTGTGGGGATTTAATCGACCCACCCATCCCTACACTTCTGATGTAGCACCGGTTGCGGCACTAACCAATATCGCAGTAGAGCTGCCAATCACATAATCGGCTTAAAGCCATCGGTGGATCCACAGTCGTCAAGCGACCATGCGACCCTAGCAAATTACACACTTCCTCCAAATCAATGATCCTATCCCCCATGCAGCATAATATCACATGAATACAAACATATCATGAATGACATAAATGACAATCATATAACGTGTAGGGGCATTTTAGTCATTCAGTCCTTTGAGGGCATAATAGTCAATTCACAAATCAGGGTCTGGGTACACTTACTGACTTATCTGTAGGTCCACAATTGTCTTACGTGACTCGTGCAATCTTTACCAATCAAAACATACAATCGGGCCTAAAGCCCATTATGAAGCCCAAGTAGGGCCCACATGCTCCTACGGCCCACTAAGCCCAAAATCAACCTTAGCCATGTGAACAACACAGCCTGGTCCAATATCTCTATATTTCCACAACAAAAACCCAAGTGGGGCCCAAGAGCTCATTGGGCCCTCACGGTCCATTTTGGCCCAAAAATCAACCTAAGCCCATGAGATCGCTCATGCAGCCTCTTCTATTGTATTAGATTTTCCACACGTGCGTTCACACGTTCGTGTGGCAACTGTCACCGTACTTTCAGCTTTTCGGCATTTCGGCACTTCGGCTTTTTGACATTCTACGATCTATTAGTGTGGGTATACACCTCTTTGCGAAACAGGGCTCAAATCCACGTGCTCTGAACCTATAATCAGTCAAGACATACAGTTAATCCTACGCTAATCCAAAGAAAAGATACATGCCCAAGAGAGAGTTGATAATTGGCCAACACTAGAACTACAAGTCCGTTTACCTTAGATAATTGATCAGAAGATAAGTAGATCTCCACTACAATTGTATCCCTCGAATGTCCTTACACTTCTCGCAAGGCTAGAATCCACACCACCCATTTAAGAGAAAGAGTTTGCGATAAAAAGAGAATAACTACTCAGTTTAGTCAATGGAAAGGAAGGTGTCATGAAAACCATTTAAACAAACAGGGAGGGTGGCGAGTAAATTACCAGATGTTATCGAACTTCTGCAAACTAGAACCACAACCCCAAGGGAGGATCAATGCTATATTCGGCTACCCCAAAAAAATAAAATTGAAGAGAAAAGGAAGAATCAAGAAGAGAAGAATAGAGGGAGGAAGAACAGTATAGTGACGACTACTAGAATATGGGCAAAATGAACAAGTATTTGGCCAAACGAAAATGGAAGATGAGGAACAAAGTTTAGGCCAAAAGAAAATGAGGGAAGTAGAAGAATGGTTTCGGTCAAATGAAGAGAATATGAAGAGAAGAAACAAAATGATGAGAAGCAAGATTCGACCAAATGAGAAAGGAAAGAAAAGAATTACCCAAACACAATTGGTCACTACGATAGAGTACGAAAATGCAAAAGAAAAGAACACCAAAAAGATTTGACACTTAGGAAAAATACTAACTCAAAAAAAGCAAAAAAGAAAACTCCAAAGAAAAGTTTCCAAAAGCTGAAAATACACCAAATGACCTCCTAGCCGAATTTTGCCTATTCAAGCTTTCCACAATCGGCTACAACTCTCCTAAATGTGAAATACTTAACTTCCTCCTAAAATCCCTCCCTTTATCCGTCCTTGATTTACTCCTTGAATCACTCCTCATCACTCTCTACAACTCCTCCATCAGAATTTCACTGCAACACAACCACTGGCCGAAACCAACTGCAAAATAAATACTCGTCAATATCCCATGCCAACGCTCGAACCCTAGACCTCCTTACCACCCTTGTGACGCCACCTTGCCACTACACCACAAGGCTCTTTGTGTCATCATTTAGCCTCAATTAATTATAAGTTCTGTAGGCCAAAGTCCAGGTTCCTTAAAAAGAAAAACCAAAATAAATTGCAAGAGCCAAGACTAGAACCCAGGCTCCCTTACAACCTTAATGACGCCACAAACACTAGACCACATGCTTCCTTGTGGCATTTACTTACCAAAATAATTTAAAAGGCCTAGTTCCAAGCATCCAGGGTTTTAGTCACTTAAAATCAAGATTTTTGTTAAAGCCCAAGTTTGAACCCAGGATTTCTCCAACATTTCTCAATGCCATTAACCACCAAAGTAGACATTTAATTGTGTCACTCACTTGCACAACTAAATTCTAATTCCTCTGATACGTGAAACCCATTTCTTCTAAACCTAAAATTTAGGGCGTTACAATTCCATGCTAAAAGCTTCTAGAATTCAAGTTTTGCAACTTATTCAATTTAGTCCCTAAAAATAAATTGGGCATCGTAGGCATAGAATTTTTTCATAAAATTTTCACACAAGCATGCATTCACATCCTAGGCCTCATAATAATCATAAAATAATTATTTCTACTTCAGATTTGTGGTCTCATAACCACTGTACCGACTAGGCCCTAAGTTAGGATGTTACACCTTGTGTGAGTAGACCCATTTATGATTCAAGGGAGAGCATCTATATGAGAAAAGAAAAAAAGAAATGGTTTTGACCATATGTTAGCACACAGTGTGTGAGATTCCCGCGTATTCGATATTATTCAAGTTGTTCAATGGGTATACAAAAGGAAGGAATGATAGATATTTCGATATGTAATGCTATGAAAGCATGAAAAAGGTATGATTTGATGATGCTTAAAATGTGCCTAGCCAAGTTCATGATAGTATGAATGCTTATATGTTATATACATAAAAGCTATATGTTAAGCAATGAATGTAATCAGCCATTTTCTGTAAAATCGGAGCTGTGGTTTCAAGACCACAAATCCTATTTTGGAAGAAATTTTTTTATATTAATTTATGGTCTATAGTATGATAGTAATGTCGTATAAAAATTTTGTAAAGAAATTTTACCGATTACATGCTTAATTTAATAGAGGACCAAATTGCACAAAGTGCAAAAGTTAAGTTCCAATAGCTAAAGGGATTTAATAGCTATAGAACTTTAAAGCGCAGGTCCTTATATGGCAAATAGAAAATTTAAAAATGCTTTGTGGTTAAGGATGATGATTCATCCATGGGAAATAAAATAAAGAAAAGGATGAAATTGGAAAATGAAAAAAAAATAAAAGATGATAATTAATTAAATGATGAAAATATCATCTTTTTCATCATCTTTCCCAAATTATTCCATGGAAACCGTAGCTAAGAGAAAGTGAGCTGAAGCAAGCTTATTTTGATCAATTAGGTATGTTTTATTGTCCCATTTTTAATGATTTTTATATTTTTGAGATCGTAATAGCTTAATTTAGCTATCTTGGGGACTAATTTGTAAAGTTATTAAAGTACTAGGGTTTTTCCATGGATGAGTATGCTGAAATTTTGAAATTTATGGCAGAAAATGAAAGGTTATGAGTATGTTGAAATTTTGAAATTTATGGTAGAAAATGAAAGGTTATTGATAGATAAACAACTTTTGTAAAGTGAATTTTGATGAAATTATGATTTTAGGACTAAATTGTAAAGTTATAAAATTCATGGAAAATTCTAAATTTTTATGAAATACATGGGCTGTAAATATTATATGAGAAATTCGATTAGGCATGGAATAATGATTAAATTACATGAATTTCATTTTTCGAGCTTAGGGATGAAATCATCATTAATTAAAAGTTTAGGGGCAAAAAAGTAATTTTTCCTAAGATATGAATTGAATTGAAATGAACATGAATTAATGTTAAATTCATTCATATAGATTTGGATAGACCAAATTCAGAGTTAGAACGAGGAAAAGAGAAAATGTCGGATTAGTAGATTTTAAGTACATGAACATTTGTCAAGGTATGTTCGTGTAAGTAAATTGTGTATAATTATATGCTTGAATTGAATGTTGTGTATGTGAATCGTATAAATGCCAAATACATAAAATTAATTACATATCCTACAAAGCCCGATAAATGTTAAATCCCGTTTGAATAAGGAAATTTGGTAGGTACAAGATTTCCTGAATTAGTTGTAGTCCTGCATATGTTGTGGTCACACCACAGCTCATATGAGCATCTCGTTATAAGCCCTCTCGAGCTTCCTGTTACATGGTTCCTACAAGCATCTTGATTAGTAGTGATCCTGCATGTGTTGCGGACTACCGCAGCTCTTTGTGAGCGTCTTATTTTATGATCTATTGTGATCCTGCATATGTTGCAGACACAAACGCAACTCTTTGTGAGCATCTTGATATGGCTCGCTTGAACTTCCTAACATATGGCTATTTGGAGCTCCCGTTACATAGCTCTTTGTGAGCTTCCTGGTTAAAAATTCTTTGTGAACTTCCTAATTATGACTCTTATGAGCTTCCTGTTATATAGCCTGAATAAGCTTCCTGATAGGCTCTTTGTGAGTTTCTTGATTAATGACTCTTTGTGAGTTTCCTGTTATATGGCTCGAGAAAGTGCTTCCTAATTATGCACTCTAATGAGTAGCCCTGAATATGAATTGACGGATTATAGTTTGTACACTTTAAGTGTACTACATGTTTATCCATCGATATTTCAAATAAATTCAATGGGAAAAATCCAAACATGAGAAAATAGAAGCATAAAATGAATTATTATTCGTATCTACCTGAAATACATGAAAATGATGATACATGATATATGGAAGTATGAGTTGATGATATATGATCATGGAATTTGTTGGATGAATATGTTCATCTATGATTGTAGATTTGTACACCTCGAGTGTACTTTCCAAGTTTCTATTGATATTTCAATTGATTTAATGTGCAAAATCATGATGTGAAATAATCTGAACTTGAGATGAAATATTATAAAAATGTACTTGAAATACACAGGTATGATTTGTATATGTTATATGAATTCATGATGTGGAAAGTATATGTATATGAGAATTTGATTGCTATTGAGTCCATACATGTTCTTGATGTTTGTATGAGATAGTATAACTTAGAAACGAACTATTACCCGTATGTAAATGAAGTACATGGAAATGATATTAACTGATATAATGATGCATGAATCGGTTGTGTGATTTTGTTCATCCATGATTAAGGACTATTATATGTGATTACTTGGCTAACATGATAAGGATATGTGTTTAAGGCTTGTGACCAAAGTGGTTGATAGTGCCTTGCATGTTTATTTTGAACATAAATATATGGTAAGTTATTTACCATGTTATAGGAACTTACTAAGCATTTCTTGCTTACTCTATTTTATTTTTCCCATGTCTTATAGTAATTAAGAAGCTAGTTGGATTGGAAGCTAGGTGGAGATCACTCACACTATCCATCAGCCCATTTTGGTATATATGATAAATTAATTATGGTTATAATGGCATGTATAGGTTAATTAACCAATATAGGCATGTAAATGTTTGGGTTATAACTAGCCACTGGAATGACTTGTCATGAACATGTTCTGATATGTATAAATAGGGCTATAACAAGTTTGATGTGAGCTTAAATGGTTCAATGATAGAAATCATGTTGGCATATTGATAATTAATTCTAGCATATTTGGTAAAATATGCATATACGTGAATTTCATAAGTTAAGTTTTGTATGTTTGGTTACATGATGGTAAAGTGTTATTTGAGGTGCTTAAGAGCACATTAGTTGTATGTGATGTTATGTCATGCATGAGACTCAGTTTTGACTTGAATTAATTGTTTTAAAAATGGCTTGTGAATATGTTAAAGTATTGGTGTAAGAGAAAGACAAATTGGGTGAGAAATATGAGTTGGAAAATAGCTTATTTTTGTCTACATGGGTAGAGACACGGGCGTGTATCCTAGCCGTGTGTGACACATGGCCTAGCATATGGGCGTGTGATCTGGTCGTGTGTCCCCTACATCTTTACAATGTCATAACAGAATGCTCTAAATTGATCAAACGGCCTGGCACACGGGCGTATGGCTTTGCCATGTGATCCTTGCACCTATTCATGGTCTAGCACACGGGCATGTGACTTGACCGTGTGACCCAAGTCAGAGAGTTTCACGGCCTAAGACACGGGAGTGTCATTGGCCGTGTGAGCCACATGGCCTAACCACACGGTGTGTGACCTCTGCACTTAGGAAAAATTGAGATTTTGTGAAAAATTATCTGAGTAGTCAGTTTAGTCCTGCCTCGTTTCTAATGTATGTTTTGGACCTCGAGGGTTCATATAAGAGACTTTATATTTTATTTCTAACCTAAATATTGTATCAATGAAATATATGTTTACTTGATCTATATATTCTGGTAATGCTTCGTAACCCTGTTTTGGCAACGGATACGGGTTAGGGGTGTAACAATGAATTTGCTAAGTTATGTGGTTATCACTAACTTGAATGATTGTTGTTGCTTAGGCTTGTGCCAAGTTATGTTGGATTAGCTTATTAATTACCTTTAAGCTTATATATTGAAAAGGTAAGTTTTGTTTATGAATTACGAACTTACTAAGCATTAAATGCTTACTTGTGTTATTTTCTTGATGTTTTAAATGAATCAAAAGCTCATTCGGGTTGGAAGCTTGTCGGAGTTATATCACACTATTCGTGGCTAAATCAATAGAAGTTTTGGTTATAATGGCATGTATAGGTGTTTTGGTTGATGTATTAGCCATTATGCGTAGCTTGTAAATATGGTATTTTGCTTGATGAAATAGTTGATATTATATCATGTATATATGGTACTTTAAATGGTGGTTATTTTGGCATCTAGGTACTAAAATGATGGTAGTGAAATGGTAAGTATAATGGTATGCTATGAAATGTTTGTTGGTATGGAATGTGATAGTACATAAAGTTGTTAATGGCTAGTTTTGGTAGCCTTGAATATGTTTGGCATTTGGTAAATTTATTAAGGTAGATGGTAGATATGGAAATGGTCATAATGGTATTTGATGTGCATGAGAATGGTATGTGTACAGTATGGTAAATGTAAGTTTTTCAATTGGTTGATTGAATTATGGATGAATTTAATAAGTGTTTAATCAAGTTTGATTGTTGAGATTGAGGTGCCATTTTGGCATATTGGTTGAATGGTTAGTTACTATGATGTTCTAGCTTGTATATGCATATGATAGGTGCCATTTGAATGCATGAAAATAGGTACATTTGGTTGGTGTAAGTGGCTAGACTTTGGGTGAGAAAAATGGCTTGGAAATGACTTATTTTTTTATCCACACAGCCATAATACACGACCGTGTGTTCCCTATAGCTTACAAAGGGTTGCAAGTCAGGCAGTTACACGGCCCAGCATACGGGTGTGTGAGGCCATATTGAGGGGTACATGGCTTGGCACATGGGCGTGTGGCTTGGTTGTGTGACCCAAGTCATAGAGTTACACGGGCACGGACACAAGATGGGGCAAGACCATGTGTCCTTACTTCGAATGCCCACACAGCCTGAGACACGAGCTTGACCATATGGCCGTGTGACCCCTACAGTTTCAAAATTTACATCTTTTTTCAAAAAATTCTATATGTTTTTGAATTAGTCTCGATTTGATTCTAATGTGTTTTTACGGCCTTAAGGGCTCGTTTAAGGGACTATATCATTGAGTTTGAATAATATTGCTATGTTTTATATTGTGCTTTGTATATGTTTATTAGATGTTTATTGTAAGATGTAAAATTTCGGTAATGCTCTGTAGCCCTAATCCGATGACAGATATGGGCTATCAAATTAATCTCAATTATTATTATGATAACAAAAATAGACTAAATGCTTACTCAATAAAGACATGTTAAATCCTTAACAATTTGATTTTATTCCCTTATGTAAGATTAAGCTGCAATCATCAGGTTTAATTTATACTTTCATATGTTGAACATAGCAATTTATCTCCACTAATGTAGGTAGCACAGAAACTGGAATCAATAGGTATTTTAAATAGGTTATAACATGGCTAGGTTAGGAATAGGTAAGAGATAGATAAATTTAGGCTAAAAACCCTAGAATCAGGTTGAATTGAACCTTCGGAATAATTACCTTTAATACACCAATTCATTTTGCTTTCACATGCTCTTTTGGACATCTATTTTCTTTCAAGTACATATACTCTTCTCTTTTTTTTCATGAGCATTTTGTTGTTTGTACTACAATTTTTTGAGCATTTGATACTTTTTTTCAACTCCCCCAAACTTATTTTCAAAGAATGCTTTGAATAATATTGAGTCTAGTGTTTGGGACAATTTAAAGGTAATTATAAGAGAAGTGATGGCTAAATATTGCAAGGGTTCAAATAAAATTAGGCCATATAGTCTCAAAGTTGGGTTTCAAGGGATAAAAATTCATCAAGGCTGGCTTAAAAGTTTCAAACGATCCAAACAAAAGTTACCTAAATCATTTTCAACATTCCATGCATCTTAGGATTTCGCCTCAAGAAATTACTAAGTCAATTATAGAGACTTAAACTTTCATGCATGCCTAGCTTTCCTAAGGAAATAAAAGTTTTATGATATGATTTATACACTTTATTAAGAGTACATTTTTGTTATAATTCAGCTAACATAAAAATTATTCAAATAATAGAACTTTATTAATTCGGTTACTAGTTCCATTGGTTCTGCCTTATCAGGGATTTCAGTTGACTGCATTTGTTCCATCTCTATAGGATCTTCTTCTTCTTCTTCGAGATCCTCACTCTCTTCAACTTGTTGTTGTAGAACAGAACCTCTGACTATTTAGTAGAGGTCCCAATCTAAGATTGTGCCATGACTATAACTTGTCTTTTTTATGTTTGCAAGAATTTTAGCTTTCAAGCACAAAATTGTTATTAGAAAGGGAAAGGGAGCATGGCTAGAACATCTAGCAGCACAATTCCATATTTCTCTCAGTATGATTTTTCCCAAATCAATGGTCTTTGTCGTTAAGATCGAGTATAACAAGAGCATTTGCTCTAATGAAATTGTAGTCTTGTGTGAAATAGGCATAAGCTTGAATGAATGAAGTAGAACCATACCTTCAGTAGTGGTGTCAAATATTCTCTGTGATAAGTGTGAATTCCTTGATTTGACACAGTCCACTTAGAACCTGGAATTATAAGTTCCATTAGAATTTCTTGTAGATTTTCAGTCTCAATATTTCTTATTAAGAAAGAAATTAGGTAATTCAAAGAAATCATTAATAGCATTTGAGCTTATTGGTACCATGATTCCTCGGACGGAAACTTCCGTTAATTTTCTTGAGGTTAAATTCACATAAAATTCACAAACTAATTCCTCATCTGCACTACGTACTTTCTCATAAAACAAAACCCAATTGAGAGCTTTAGCAATTTATCGAATGCGTGCCATGAAATCGATGTACTTGCTTTCTTTCAGTTTAAAGCCTTTTCAGGGTTCATTTGTTGATTATTGACAATGCTTTCGTATCTCGCTTTGGCTTATTAACAGTGAATTTTTTTGTGATTCATCAATTTGGACAGAGGCACGAGTTCTTTTGCGAGGCATGATTAACCTAAACATAAGATGGAAACAATTTTTTTCAATAATTCAATTTGCATAAGATATTAACAATTCAAAAAATTGAAAAATTAAATAAAATTGAAATTTAGGAGAAAAAATTGTCTTACTACCTTTATATAAAAATTAAGAACTCAATAAATAAAATTAGAAGCAAAAGATTTCAATTAAGGGTTGGTTGGAAGGGTGATTGGCTGGTGACAAAATAAGATGAATTTATGCTGTACAAGTGATAGGGGTATGCGGGTAGCAAGGGTGTGTGCTTAGCAAGTGTGTGCATGGGCTTGAAGCAAAACATAGTAGCACTGAACAGCATTAGCATCAGCAGGTACGCCCGCTTGGCAGCAACAGCAACAATGTCACTCGGGAATAGTAAGTTGGTGTGTGAGAAGGTGCGTGTAGGAGTAGCAGCTGGTGTGACCAGCAGTAGTAGTGTGTGCAAGCAGGCGCGCAGGCAGAAGGAAGGGCGTTGGGTAGGGTAGCGACGTGCGGAAGGGAATAGGTCGCGAGGTACGTGCAAGGGTGGCTGTTAGGCGATGAGGTTGCTAAAGGTGTCGATGGTATGTGTTTGGTGTAGTTGATTAAGGTGATGTCGAAAAGTGGAGAGGGTGGGTGGAATTTATAGTGAAGAGGGTAAGGGTTCAATTAGAATTATTTGAACAAATTAATAGTTAAAATATTCTAAGTTCTAATTCTACACGAAGTTAATAACAATTAATAATTAATATGAAGCATATTAAAATATTATTTGCTATTAATTTATTGGAATAAAACTATTAATTAAAATATGATCAAGTTTAAACTAATCCTACTTCTATATCAATTTGAGAATAATTAATATATATTGAATACCCCTAACTCGAATCTTTCGCCGAAAGAGGGTTACGAAGTATTACCTATAACATCCCAAAATTGGGTCTAGTCAAAATAGTGGTTTTGGGACTAGAAATCTGATGTCAAAATATTTCTTTTATGATTATTATGAGGCCTCGAATATGAAAGTAAGCATGTGTTAAAGTTTCATGAAGAAATTCTTAGTGTAAGGTGTCTAATTGGAAATTAGGGACAAAATTGAATAAATTGCAAAACTTGGATTTTAGAAGCAATTTGCAAGAAATTGCTTTAGATTATTAATTAGAAGGTTTTAAAGAGTAATTTTCCCAATTTCTATGTTTTTGGACAAAAATAGGCATGCGTGGAAAATTTTGGAAGTTTAGTAAGGAAGGGCATTTTGGTCATTTGGTAATAAAATCAATAAAAAGGGGAAATGAAGGCAAAAATTAGCTGTTCTTCTCCTTTTTGCTGCCAAAATTCCAGGGGACACCATAGCTAGGGTTTGTTCACTTTCCAAGCTCAATAGTAAGTAACTTCTAGCCCCGTTTTTAATGTTCTTTGTATTTTTGAGAACCTTGAAACATGTTCTCTCCATTTCTACCCATATTTTAAGCTAGAGTTCATGTATGCAAAATGACCCATGTGTGACATGTTTTTTCTTTGATGATTTATGGGGGAATATGAAAGTTAGATGTGTGTTAAACATCTTTTCCTGAGTGATTTTCATGAAAAACCCTAAAATGACCTTTTTGCAAAAGGTACAAAATATATGGTAGAAATGTGAAATAGAAGAAAATGTGGGCTAGTATGAGTTTATAATACATTTGGCTAGGCTTGGGTAACTAGGGAATTGCATGTATTTCATTTTACGAGCCCAAGGACTAAGTTATAAAATTTTGAAATGTTAGGAGCAAAATGGTTATTTTGCTCGGGGTGAATTTTAGGTCCAGAATAAATAGCATGAGGTATTAATAATTTATTTTTACTGATATAGACCTCGAGGAACTGATTCCAGAGATCGATCGTGGAAAACGAAAGGTTTCAGAATAACTAAAATACGAAATGTAACACCCCAAACCCGCCCCCGACGCTATGGCCGAATCTGGCGCATAACATTGAAGTGTTTTAGCGAAAACCTTATTTTCATTGAAAACCCTTCCTTAAGATATGAAAGCTTAGTTAACTTATGAAAACACTCTTTTCAGTTGCAAAAGCTTTGTTTAAAACATTTGATTTAAGAAAACTTATCGTTTAAGAGTTTAGTTGCGAAAACAGAGTAAACATGCTGTAATTCAAGAAACCATGTTCAACCTCTCATAATTATATCGCATAAAAATAATAATCCAAATAATAACAAAAAGGGGAGGGCTTATTACAATCTAGTCTAAAATCAGAAACAAAATGCTCTTTTTTTTTTAGTAGAACGAACAAGTCCAAGCTATCTCGCTAGCTGGCCACCTAGAGTCCCTCCAAACGTCGAACCTCCTATTGAGCATCACCTGAGAAAAATAAAAGAGGGGGTGAGTTTTCGCAAACTCAGTGTGTACATCCCTCGAACAAACATTAAGCATACATCAACCACCATACATCATACATGTAATGCAATGCAGTGCAATCCCATCCCAATAATCCATCCGATACACACCAACTCCATCCCCCGATACACATCATGTAAGGATATAAATATCGACCCACCCAACCGATACACATCCAGGGTAGCTCGGTTGCGGAACTACCTTCATTTACATATTGGGCTTAAAAGCCGTCGGTGGATCCATGATTGTCAGGCAACCATGCGATCCTCATATACTTCCTCCGTTCCATAATTCCCAACCCACATGCAACCTAAGCAGAATATCATTTGTATACAGTAGATATGCATGACACATAGCTTACATTCAACACATAGGGGTATTTTGGTCATTTTTGCCCTTAGGGGCATTTGGGTAATTTTCCCTTTATTATGGTTTTCACTTACCTTGGCCAGTTAACAAATCCCGTGAGCTAAGATGAACAAATACTATGTACCAGGTAGGATTCTAGAGAAGAGGAGGTGGGTCATTAAGACCACTTAAGTACCAAGCTCTCCCTAGATCCAATCCTAGACATGCATATACTCGTTGCCACACCTTACCCCTATGACTTGTCCACGGTCTCAACAACTTAATTAAGTTTTATGTAGTCATCATATACTAAGCCCAAAACCCCTACATACCAGCATATGAGCCACTAGGCCCAATCTCATTTATATGGCCCATCCGGCCCAATTCACGTTCATATGGCCCATTAGGCCCAATTCACATTCAAATGGCCCATTAGGCCCAATCTCATTTATATGGCCCATCCGGCCCAAATCACATTATATTCATGCTCACATGCAAATTTTCTATCACATTGCATCACTTATCAAAATTTGCCTAATATGGGCCTAACAGCCTCTCGGGCCCATTTAGGCAATTCCGGCCCATTTGGCCTATTCACAACCCAAGTACATGGAATCGCCCATGGCCCTCAGGCAACCTATTGGTCTCCCCCTTACGAGTGTTTGTGTAATATCCCGAATTAGGGCCTAATCAGAATAGTGGTTTCGTGACCACAAATCCAAGATAGAAATAATTATTTTATAATTATTTTGATGTTTATGATATGATTGCATGATTGTGTGAAAATTTTGTGATGAAATCCTATGCCTAAAGTGCTTAAATTGAAATTAGGGACTAAATCGAATAATTTGCAAAATTTTCATTCTAGGAGTTTTTAGTATGAAATTGCTTTGGAATATTAACGAGGAGGTCTTAAATAGTAATTTGACCAATTTCTAAGTCTATGGATAAAAATTGGACATGGATGGAATTTTTGGAAAGTTTAGTAGTAAGGGCATTTTGGTCATTTGTCTATTAAATGAAATAAAATGGGAAAAATAACACAAAATGATCATCTTCTCCATATTGTTGCTGCCGAATTTTACCTCTTCCCATAGCTAGGGTTTCTTCAACTTTCAAGCTTCATAATCAAGAGAAACGAGATTCAAGTCGCGATTGAGGGAAAAACAAAGTTTACGAAGAATAGGCTCAATTGCTAATACTTTGTATCTAGGTAAGTTCATGTGTAAATGTAGTAACATAATTGTCATTTTGAGCAATTTAATGTTGTTTATATTATGTTTTGTGGTTATTGTTGAATAATATGTAATTATGTGAATTACTTGATGAGTATGAACTATCACCGAGTATCGGTTCTGATATTCCGTGGAAGACGGAAAAGATGTGAGATCGAGGAAAAAGCCCGTTTGAACCTTAGGAATAGATTTGAATACAAGTGACATGTCACTAGGATACTTGAGTTCCGAACTCATTGAGTTGAGTTTGAGTTCGTGAGATGTAACTAGGCATCCGAACTCGTTGAGTTGAGATCGAGTTCACTTATGGATGCGAACGCCCGAGCTCGTTGAGTTGAGTCTGAGTTCACTTATGGGCGGGTTACATGGTAGCTTGGTTACATAAGTTCCGCAAGCTATTGAGTTTGTCTAGCTGCGGGTATGGCACTTACGTTCATGAATCCGCGTATTCGTATTATATTCCGATGTGTTCAATGGGTGAATCTTAAGTGAATGAGAAGAATGCCTAAAACGAAGGTGACATATTGGTAAGTGTGATGAATGGGAAAATTTGACAGGTATGTGCTTAAATCCTCGGGTTGAGAACTTGGTATGATGAAATCATAGAAAGATATTAAATGCAAATGAAACATGAATGTCTTGGTGTTGTTTATGTAAATGATGTTTTATGTGGAATTTCATGATTATGTTACTTGCTATTTGCATGTGAACTTACTAAGCATCTATGCTTACCCCCTTCTTTTCATTCATTGTAGTTGTTGACAAGCCGGCTTGAAAATCGGGATAGGTCGAAGATTCGTCCACACTATCCGAAGGCCTAAATTGGTAAAATGGCTTGTGTGTTTTGAATGTGGCATGTATGGCAAAATACTCACTTGGTGTAAATGATCATATGATATGGCTATGGTTTGGCAAGAAAAGGGTTTGTAAATGATTAGCCATTGGAATGACCAATCTAAGTCATATTTGATGTTATGTATGTTTAAAATGCTATTTAGTCCATGAAAATATAAAGTAAAATTTGCCATAAAACAGAATCTTACAGCAGCAGTGATGTAAATTTGAAAAATCACTAAAAATAGTAGAAATGGAATTAAATGATGATTAAGTTATGAAATTGAAGCTTGATGAGTGTTTTTTCATACAGATGGAACAAAACAGGTATATGAGTTACATTTCGTGAGATATTTAAGTTTTGGTGGAACGGGGTTAGAGTGATCTCTGTATCCCCTGTTTTGAATTTAAAAATTCACTATAAATTGTACAAAAACAATTAGGAGTCTTATCTTACATGTATGAGATCCTTATTGAGTATAGTTTTATAAGAAACAAATGGTATAGTTATTGAAACTTTGTACAGGGAGATATCTGATTCGTAATACATAGGGGTCAGAGTATTCAAACCCTGAAATAGGGGAGACTTTAACTAATAAACTGTACTCATTGGATGAACAAAAAATTCTAGAAAAAAAATTAGTAAATAGATATATGAGTCTAATTTCAGGGAAAATTTACGGATCTTAATTTTGAGTTTCGGAACTCGAGATATGAATTTTTAAGTGACTGTGATGCAGTTGGCCAGCTTGTCTAGAAATTTTAAAAATAAATTGTTTGAGCTGTTAAATTAATGAATTAAGTTTAGTAAGACCTCAAGCGCGACTGTGGTGACAGTCTCAGGTGTGAGGACGTTACATTTGGTGGTATCAGAGCTATGGTTTAGTCAGTTCTCAGACTAATGTGTTGTATGTACGGGTTTTACTATACATGCCATATATATATTGTGATAGTGTGACAACTTCTGACCTTTTAAATGATTTTTTTTATAGTAAATGGATCCCGATCCAGTTGCGGCTGATGATGTAGAGAGTAAAGCACCAGCTCCGGCTGAAAATACACCTCCTACTATTGGTCAAGGAGGAGGAGAAGGGGCTCGGGAAGCCTTTCTCCAGATGATGAGTGCCTGGTATACTGAGTTCATTTGTACGAGCCCGAATGCACAACCTCTCCCACCTCCCCCGATTCCTCAACCTGTGCCCTTGATGCCTCAAGGTGTAGATCTGATGAAATTTCACAGAACTCCAGTTGACAGAATCCGTAAGCAAGGGGCCGAAGAATTCAGGGCAAATATTGTTGATGATGCCGAGAAAGCAGAGTTTTGGCTTGAGAATTCTATTCGAGTATTTGATGAATTGTCTTGTACACCTGAGGAATGCTTAAAATGTGCTATATCATTGTTGAGGGATTCAGCTTATCATTGGTGGAAGACATTGATTTCAGTAGTATCGAAAGAGAAAATAACTTGAGAGTTCTTTCAAGAAGAATTTCGGAAGAAATACATCATTGAAAGATTTATTGATCAGAAGCGTAAAGAGTTTCTTGAATTAAAGCAGGGGAACATGACAGTTACTGAATACGAAAGGGAGTTCGTCAGGTTGAGTAAGTATCCTAAAGAATATATTCCTACAGAAGCTAAAATGTGCAAATGATTTGAAGACAAACTCAATGAAGACATCAAAGTATTTGTTGGGATTCTTGAATTAAAAGAAATGGTAGTACTGGTTGATCGAGCTTGCAAGGCTGAAGAACTACTTAAAGAGAAGAAAAAAGTAGAGGCTGAGACTAGAAATTGGAAAAAAAGACCGACGAGCAGTTCATTCTCACAGTAATCCAGAAAATCTAGAAATATGAATCCTCATTCACAGGTTTCGGCTAGACGATCATATGGAAATTTTAAGAAGCAAAATGTGGGTCCTAAATCTCAAACTACTTCTTCGGCTAGTGTGGGAAATACGAGATTCATTAAGCCCTAGTGCCAGTGGTGTGGCAGAAATCATTTTGGCCCATGTAGAGCGAATGAATGTTTTCGGTGTGGTTCTCTGGATCATTTTATTAGAGACTGCCCAGAGAGAGCTGAAAAAAAAATTTCTGAGTGTAAAAGCCAGTGGTGCAGACTCGAGGGGAAGATATTCGAAAAAAGCTGAAAATGAAGCAAGCAGCAAAAATGTAGTCAGAGATTCAGCAGCTAAATCTGAAGCAAGGGCTCCAGCCAGAACTTATGCTATAAAGGCACGTGAAGATGCTTCATCACCCATTGTGATTACTGGTATATTTTCTCTTTATGATGTTAATGTTATTGGTTTGATTGATCCCGGTTCTACTCATTCATAAGTATGCATGAAACTGGTGTCTAGTATGAATATACCTGTTGAGAACACATAATTTATGATTAGAGTGTCGAATCCGTTAGGCAAATGTGTGATAGTTGATAAAGTATGCAAGAAATGCCCTTTAATGATTCGGGGTCATTACTTTCCGACCAACTTGATGTTGTTGCCGTTTGATGAATTTGATGTTATTTTGGGTATAGATTGGTTGACATTGCATGATGCTATAGTAAATTGCAAAGAAAAGGTTATAGAATTAAAGTGTGAAAGTGGTGAAATTCTGCGGGTTGAACCAAATAAATCAGAGGCATTATCTAGTATGATTTCTTCTATGTCAGCTCAGAGATATTTGAAAAAGGGTTATGAAGCTTATTTGGCGTATGTAATTAATATAAAAGAAGTTGTAAGGAAAGTTGAATCAGTGCCGGTTGTGTGTGAATTTGCGGACGTATTTCCAGAAGAGTTGCCGGGTTTGCCTCCAGTCAGGGAAGTAGAATTTGGTATTGATTTGATACTAGGAATAGCTCCGATCTCGATTGCTCCTTATAGAATGGCACCAGCAGAGTTGAAAGAATTAAAGTTGCAGTTGCAAGAGTTGACTGATAAAGGCTTTGTGAGACTGAGTTTTTCACCTTGGGATGCTCCCGTGTTATTTGTGAAAAAGAAGGATGGTTCTATGAGATTGTGTGTTGACTATCAGCAATTAAACAAGGTGACAATCAAAAACAAGTATTCGTTGCCAAGAATTGATGATTTGTTTGATCAGCTAAAAGGAGCGACATGGTTTTCAAAAATTGACTTAAGATCTGGGTACTACTTGTTATGAGTAAAAGAGTCGGATGTGCCTAAAACTGCTTTTAGAACAAGGTACAGTCATTATGGATTTTAAGTTATGCCATTCGGGTTGACAAATGCTCCTGCTGTGTTTATGGATTTAATGAATCGCATATTGCAGCCATACTTGGACAAATTTGTTGTGGTGTTTATAGATGACATCTTAATTTATTCAAAAGATGAGACAGAACATGCTGAGCACTTGAGGATAGTTTTGCAAACTTTGAGAGATAAGCAGTTGTGTGCTAAGTTTAGTAAAAGTGAATTTTGGCTTTGGGAAGTTGGATTTTTAGGTCACATTATTTCAGGTGATGGTATACGGGTTGATCCCAGTAAACTTTCAGCCATTGTTGATTGGAAACGACCGAAAAATGTAACCGAGGTTAGAAATTTCTTGGGGCTAGCTGGGTATTATCGGCAGTTTGTAAATGGATTCTCTATGATTACTGCTCCTATGACTAGACTACTCCGAAAGGATGTTAAATTTGAATGGACGGAAGAATGTCAACAGAGTTTTGAAGAATTGAAAAAGTTATTAACTGAAGCACCAGTGTTGGTACAACCCGAATCATGTAAAGAATTTGTGGTGTATAGTGATGCTTCTCGAAATGGCTTAGGATATGTACTTATGCAAGAAGGAAAAGTGGTGGCTTATGCTTCGAGGCAGTTAAAATCTCACGAAAGGAATTATCCGACTCATGATTTGGAATTGGCTGCTATAGTGTTTGCTTTGAAGATTTGGCGACATTATTTGTATGTTGAAAAGTGCTGAGTATATACCGACCATAAAAGTCTTAAGTACTTGATGTCACAAAAAGACTTCAATTTGAGACAGCGAAGATGGTTGGAGTTATTGAAAGATTACGAGCTTGTTATTGATTACCATCCGGGAAAAACGAATGTTGTTGTCGATGCTTTAAGCAGAAAGTTGCTATTTGCTTTGAGAGCTATGAACACTGGGTTAAAGGTATCAGATGATGGTTCGATTCTAGCAGAGTTAAGAGCAAAACCGATGTTTTTACAAGAGATTTGTGAAGCTCAGAAAAATGATCAAGATTTGCAAGCCAAGAGAAAGCAGTGTGAAGTTGATATGGGATCAGATTTCAGAATCGGTTCTGATGGTTGCTTGATGTTTAAAAACCAGATTTGTGTACCGAAAAATGATGAGTTGCTTCAAAATATTTTGCATGAAGCACATAATGGTTGTTTGGCGGTTCATCCGGGCAGTACGAAAATGTATAATGACTTGAAGAAAATGTACTGGTGGAGTGGAATAAAAAGAGATATTTCAGAGTTTGTATCAAAGTGCTTACTTTGTCAACAAGTGAAAGCTGAACACCAAGTACCTTCTGGATTACTCCAGCATATCATGATTCCTGAATGGAAATGGGATCGGATTACTATGGATTTTGTATCAGGGTTGCCGTTAACTCCGGGGAAGAAAAATGCCATCTGGGTAATAGTTGACAGACTGACTAAACCGGCTTATTTTATTCCGATACGTACGGATTATTCTCTTAATAAGTTGGCTGAATTGTACATCCGTGAGATTGTTAGACTTCATGGAATACCTTTGTCAATCATTTCGGATAGAGATTCGAGATTTACTTCACGGTTTTGGTAAAAGTTGCAAGAGGCATTAGGTACGAAGTTAAATTTTAGCACTGCCTTTCATCCACAAACTGATGGACAATCAAAGAGAGTAATTCAGATTCTTGAAGAGATGCTCAGATGTTGCGTATTGGAATTTCAAGGTAGTTGGGAAAGATACTTACCGTTGGTAGAATTTTCTTATAATAATAGTTATCAGACGAGTTTGAAGATGGCACCTTATGAAGCATTGTATGGTCGTAAATGTCGGACGCCATTGTAGTGGACTGAACTCAAGGAAAAATCAGATTTATGGAGTTGATCTAACAAAAGAAACCGAAGAAAAGGTGAAAGTGATTCAAGATTGTTTGAAAGCTGCTTCAGATAGACAGAAATCTTATGCGGATTTGAAACAAAAAGAAATCGAGTTTCAAGTTGGTGATAAGGTATTTTTGAAAGTGTCTCCATGGAAGAAAGTCCTTAGATTTGGATGGAAGGGTAAGTTAAGTCCGCGTTTTATTGGACTGCATGAAGTAATTGAAAGAATTGGACCAGTAGCTTATCGGCTAGCATTACCACCTGAATTACAGAAGATGCATGATGTGTTCCACGTATCTATGCTACGTCGGTATCATTCGGATCCCTCACATAAAATTTCACTGACAGAAATTGAACTACGACTGGATATGACATACGGAGAAGAACCGATTAAGACTTTAGCTCGAGAGGTCAAGCAACTAAGAAATAAAAGTGTCGCTCTCATGAAAGTATTGTGGCAAAAGCACGAGGTAGAAGAGACTACATGGGAACCTGAGGAAACTATGAGAAACCAATACCCACACCTGTTTACCGGTAAGATTTTCGAGGACGAAAATCCTTAAAGGGCGGGAGAGTTGTAATATCCCGAATTAGGGCCTAATCAGAATAGTGGTTTTGTGACCACAAATCTGAGATAGAAATAATTATTTTATAATTATTTTGATGTTTATGATATGATTGCATGATTGTGTGAAAATTTCGTGATGAAATCCTATGCCTAAAGTGCTTAAATTGAAATTAGGGAATAAATCGAATAATTTGCAAAATTTTCATTCTAGGAGTTTTTAGTATGAAATTGCTTTGGAATATTAACGAGGAGGTCTTAAATAGCGATTTGACCAATTTCTAAGTCTATGGACAAAAATTGGACATGGATGGAATTTTTGGAAAGTTTAGTAGTAAGGGCATTTTGGTCATTTGTATATTAAATGAAATAAAATGGGAAAAATAACACAAAATGATCATCTTCTCCATATTGTTGCTACCAAAATTTACCTCTTCCCATAGCTAGGGTTTCTTCAACTTTCAAGCTTCATAATCAAGAGAAAAGAGATTCAAGTCGCGATCGAGGGAAAAACAAAGTTTACGAAGAATAGGCTCGATTGCTAATATTTTGTATCGAGGTAAGTTCATGTGTAAATGTAGTAACATAATGGTCATTTTGAGCAATTTAATGTTGTTTATATGATATGATGCTTATTATTATCATGAATTGTTATGTTTTGTGGTTATTGTTGAATAATATGTAATTATGTGAATTACTTGATGAGTATGAACTATCACTGAGTATCGGTTCCGATATTCCGTGGAAGACGACAAAGATGTGAGATTGAGAAAAAAGCCCGTTTGAACCTTAGGAATATATTAGAATAGAAGTGACATGTCACTAGGATACTTGAGTTCCGAACTCGTTGAGTTGAGTCCAAGTTCGTGAGATGTAACTAGGCATCCGAACTCGTTGAGTTGAGTCCGAGTTCACTTATGGATGCGAACGCCTTAGCTCATTGAGTTGAGTCTGAGTTCACTTATGGGCGGGTTACATGGTAGCTTGGCTACATAAGTTCCGCAAGCTATTGAGTTTGTCTAGCTGCGGGTATGGCACTTACGTTCATGAAATCTGCGTATTCGAATTATATTCTGATGTGTTCAACGGGTGAATCTTAAGTGAATGAGAAGAATGCCTAAAATGAAGGTGACATATTGGTAAGTGTGATGAATAAGAAAATTTGACAGGTATGTGCTTAAATCCTCGGGTTGAGAACTTGGTATGATGAAATCATAGAAAGATATTAAATGCAAATGAAACATGAATGTCTTGGTGTTGTTTATGCAAATGTTGTTTTATGTGGAATTTCATGATTATGTTACTTGCTATTTGCATGTGAGCTTACTAAGTATCCATGCTTACCCCATTCTTTTCATTCATTGTAGTTGTTGACAAGCCGGCTTGAGAATCGAGATAGGTCGAAGATTCGTCCACACTATCCGAAGGCCTAAATTGGTAAAATGGCTTGTGTGTTTTGAATGTGGCATGTATGGCAAAATACTCACTTAGTGTAAAAGATCTTATGATATGGCTATGGTTTGGCAAGAAAAGGGTTTGTAAATGATTAGCCATTGGAATGGCCAATCTAAGTCATATTTGATGTTATGTATGTTTAAAATGCTATTTAGTCCCTGAAAATATAAAGTAAAATTTGCCATAAAACAAAATCTGACAGCAGCAGTGATGTAAATTTGAAAAATCACTAAAAATAGTATAAGTGGAATTAAATGGTGAGTAAGTTATGAAATTGAATCTTGACGAGTCTATTTTCATATGGATGGAACAAAACAAGTATATGAGTTATATTTTGTGAGCTATTTAAGTTTTGATGGAATAGGGTCAGAGTGATCTCTGTATCCCCTGTTTTGAATTTAAAAATTCACTATAAATTGTACAAAAACAATTAGGAGTTTTATCTTACATGTATGAGATCCTTATTGAGTCTAGTTTTATAAGAAACAAATGACATAGTCATTGAAATCTGTCCAGGGAGATATCTGATTCGTAATACATAGGGGTCAAAGTAGTTAAACCCTAAAATAAGGGAGATTTTAACTAATAAACTGTACTAATTGGCTCAACCAAAAATTATGGAAAACAATTAGTAAATAGATATATGAGTCTAGTTTCAGGGAAAATTTATGGATCTGAATTTCGAGTTTCAAAACTCGAGATATGAATTTTTAAGCGACTGTGATGCAGTTGGCCAGCTTGTCTGGAAATTTTAAAAATAAATTGTTTGACCTGTTAAATTAATGAAATAAGTTTAGTAACACCTCAAGCTCGACTCTAGCGACGGTCTCGAGCATGAGGGCATTACAGTTTGTGCACTCGCAAGACTACCGTAGCCAAACTTTTGACTTTTCGGTATTTTGACTTTTTGGCATTTCGGCTTTTGACGATCTACTTGTGTGTGCAATGTAAGTACACATCTGGTAAGCAAGCGTGCTGCGATTCCCTTAGTTACCAACATACAAACTATATCACCCTTCCATTAATCGTATGATTAACACATATTTTACCCAAAAAAACTGAAACCTCACCTTAACCTTACCTTGAACATCAATTCCTAATAGTCTTTCCTTGATCATGTACTCCTTAGATTTGCATTAATCTTACTCATTAAAACCAAATACTAGGGGACTAGCATCCAACATAATGCACCCCCTTATCTCACTTATGATCATTCGGCCAACCTTAGTCAATAAGAGAGAAATACTTACCAAACCACAAAACACCTAAGGAGCAATTCGGCAGAAAGCTAAAACTCGAGATCTGATACTAATTCCCTACCAAAGTTGATTAGAAACAGTGAGTGAGGGAAGTAATCGGTATTAACAATGTTAGCCAAAAAAGAGATAAGGTACTTACACCAAAAGAGCAATCGGTACTTACACCAAAAGAGCAATCGACCCAAGGGAGACTCGGCTTTTCGACTTTCAAACTAGTATGGTGAATAAGGTTTATTTGGCACAAATTAAAGAAGAAGAGTAGAAGAAGGAATCGGCTAACCCAAAAGTGGAACAAAGAAAATTGTGTAGTGGAAAAGAGGGAAAATCGACACAAAGAAAGAAAGTAAAACAAAGGGTGTTCAGCTTTTAGAAAAAAGGGTTTCTGGCAACAAGGTGAAGGGAATTCGACATTAGCCTGGCCACCCTCCATTCGGCACCTATTTATAGCCCCTACAGCCGAATTGCTTGACCCTCAATTCCCTACTCGGCTCCATCACTTGTTCCTTCTTATCTTCTCGTTTTTCTCCCTGATAACTCCCTAATCTATTTCCTAAATTTTCTCTTCTGAACACTCCCCTTGGAGTCCATCTTCACAATACTTCCAACCTTCTACAAAGCCAAAATTAAACTCCTAAAAATACTAAGCTAGGATTCGAACCTCGGATCTCCTTGCTACCTACTAACACCACCTCCCTACACCCTAAGTGGCGTCACTTAGCCATTCCTCCACAAGTCTTTTTGATGCCATTTTCCCCTATCTTTACTTAAAAGCTCAACTACTCCTAACCCTGATTCATTTAATAATTAAATTAAAATTCCTCCACCACAAAACTCGAACCCAGAACTTCTCCAACTTACCTTGACACTTCAAATTCCTTAAACCCTTAAAGCCAACATGTCATTTGTCATTTTTTTGCTCATTTCAAAATTTTATGAGACCCAAAGCCCATTTCATCTAGGCCCAAAATTCGGGGCTTTACACGAAACCTAAGGAATTACCAGGTAAGTTGGTGTAACTCGAATGTAAACTGTATCTCGAATGTAAACTATCTTTAAATAAATTAAAGATGTATGTACATGTATGAATTATAATAGTAATATTTATTGTATGACAACTCATGAATTTTTAATGCTATGATGAAATGTCCCGGTTGAATAAAAAGGGATGTCTGATGGATTACTCGAAAATGAAATAATGGTATAAAGGATCTAGCCCGGACGGGTGATCCTATAGTGATCTAGCATCCCAAAGAATATGTGTTCTTTGACGGATTTAGCCCGGACGGGTAATCCCAATAGGATTTGAATTTAGCCTGGACTGATAATTCAGACCTGAACTCGTAGGAGTATATGTCATTGTAGGGAATTTATCCTGTACTTGAAATCCTGCCATTACTCTGTAAGTTATGTTGTGGGGGATTTAGCCTGGACTGGTAATCTCGCCATAAAAGTGAGGTTCACGGGAGTGCGTATTTAAAACATCACTTGCATGATTTGATGGTAAACGAGATATCCATCGAGATTCCAGGAAATTCAACGGGATTAAAATTTTAAATGGGAATAGACATGTTTGAATTGACGAGCTCGTCTATGAAGGATGTTACATTGTACTGGCATGGGACTAACATGATGGTTGAGTACATGTGATAGGAAATTTTACTATGAATGTTTGGCCTGAATGTCTTATATAGTTGCATGCTAAATAACCGATAAGTTTACTTTTCTATTATCCAGACTTATTAAGCATGTTAATGCTTACCCCCTCTCTTTTCTCTATTTTACAGAGCTCGTGGACTCGTGAAAATTGGAAGATGATTAGAGCATTGTCAACACTATCAACTTGTCTTGCGTTGGTATATAAATACTTTATTTTGTTTCAATGGCATGTATAGGTTTTGGTTATTTTGTGGTATGTATCATTGGTTGGCCTATGAAAAGGCTTAAATATTTAACTTATTCTTTTTGTATATGGCCATAAGACATGGCTCATTCTGATGTAGGCTATGACCTATTACTTGTGCTTGTTTGTGGTTAAATGTTCTTGTGATTATTAAATGTGGTATATTATAAATAGACATATGAAATGTGGCCAAATCACTTGGGATGGTTAGGTCATAATTGGCAATGAGTTATAACAATAAGCCAAGTCTAAAATTATTTTTGAATAAGATGGAAATCCTAAATACAAAGAGGATAAATTAGCATGTATATAACTGATGAGAGGAGGTTAACATGCAATAGACCATTTGTGGTAGTACTCAGACATATTTATGCCATGTTAAACATCATTGAGTTTCACGAATATGAGTGGTTATAGAGTGTGGCCATTGGCTTAGATTTGTAGCCTCCAAAAGGGTCCACATGATAGACACACGGGCGTGTGTCTAAGCCGTGTGTGACGAACGGTCTACCCCATGGACATGTGGTATGGCCGTGTGTCCCCTACAAATAAAATTTTTAGGTCAGAATGCATGGTAGTAAAAACACGGGTAGATACAAGGCTGCGTGTCTGAACCGTGTGGAGGACACGACCTAGCACACGGGCGTTTGTCTTGGCCGTGTTTCTCTAAACGTATGATGACATCATAAATAGAGTGCTAGAGTTTTTAGGCATAGGCAACAACACGGGCTTGTCGAAGCCGTGTGAAGGGCAGGAGCCAAGAACACGGGCGTGTGCTCGACCGTGTGAGAACCCTTGTAGGTTCAAAATGAGAAATAAATTCAATTAATTCCACACGAGTAAGGGACACGGGTGTGTCCTAAAGCACTGGGACGTGTGCATTGCCTCCACACGGGCGTGTGAGGCTTAACCTAGGAAAATTTGCAAAAACTTTCTTAGGTTCTTGGTTTAGTCCCAGACTATTCTCAATGTATGTCTTAGGCCTCGTAGATCCATAATAGGGATGTTATGAATATGATTGATTGGTTTTAATTTGAAACCAAATTTTATAGCCCGAAATTTTCCCAGAAATTTCATGTTCATGCATAGTAATGCCCTGTACCTTGTACCAATCTCGGGTATGGGTTAGGGGCGTTACATTTAGCGGTATCAGAGCTATAGTTTGGTCAGTTCTAAGACTAACATAGTATATGTCTAGTATATCTATACATGCCATTATACAAGTTATGATAGTGTGACATCTCCTAACCATTTTTAACTATATTTGAATATAGTAATTTCTTCCAATCAAGCTCAAGATGAGTTCGTGGGAGCTAAGAGCCAAGCTCCAACTTTCGTTCAACGAGCTACTGCTACTAGTAGTAGAAGGCCTGTGTTTGAACGCTAAGAAGAGGCAAGAGATGCCTTCTTTGAGATGATGGATGAATGGATTAGGAATTATTTAAGAAACCGCCCCAATATACCATGACCTCTTCTACCCCTTGCTTGACCTGAAAGAGAAGTGCCACAAGGTGTGGTACTCATGAGAATTGGTAAGGACCCTATGAACAAACATAGGAAATATGGAATCGAAGAGTTTAGGGACACAATTGATGATGATCCAGAACGTGCCGAATTCTGGCTTGAGAATACCATGAGAGTTCTCAACAAACTGTCTTGTACTCCTGAGGAAAGTTTGAAATGCGCGGTGTCACTATTGAAGGACACTGCATACCATTGGTGGAAGACCATATCCTCAGTAGCACCGAGAGAGAGTATCACATGGGAATTCTTCCAATTAGGAAGAAGTATATTGGCCAAAGGTTCTTGGACCAGAAGCTAAAGGAGCCCCTGGAACTCAAATAAGGAAACAGAATCGTGTCAGAATACGAAGGAGAGTTCGTGAGACCAAGTCAGTATGAAAGTGAGTGGGTCCAATAAGAGGTGCAAATGTGTAAGCGCTTCGAAGAAAGTTTGAATGAAGAAATCAAACTGTTAATCGGGATTCTTGAAATAAGGGAGTTGGCTATGTTAGCCGATCAAGTCAAGAATGCTGAGAAACTGAATAATGAAAGAAAGTGAGCAAAGAGAGAAGCTAAAGGTTCGAGTAAGAGATCTAGCGGCAGAACACACTCCTTTCCTACAAAGAAATTGAAGAGTCAACAAGAACGCTCCACTATATTGGTGGGATATTCGGGCAAAACAAGAAGCTCTAAACGACACAACCCAAGGTCTTCCTCCCCTAAAGTAACTAGTGTGGGGAGTGTAGATGATCAAAAGCTAAGATGTAAGAGCTGCAACAAGTTTCATTTCAGGGAATGCCGAATGAAGAGTGGGGCATGTTTTAGATTTGGTTCCCTTGACCACTTCCTTAAAGACTGCCCGGAACGAGCCGATAAAGAGGTGGATTTAGGCCCAAAGTGTAATGTTCCTAATTCTCGAGGTAGACCACCACGACATCCTGGAAGTGCAAGTCAAAGTCGAACTACTGTCAAGGATACGAGTGCAAAATCAGAGGCTTGAGCCCCGATAAGGAGTTATGCGATACACGCTAGAGAGGAAGCTTCAACTTCTAATGTCATTACGGGTACATTTTCTCTTCATAATACTCATGTCATTGCCTTAATTGATCCGGGATCGATGGATTCCTACATATGCATGAAATTGGTGTCTAGCATGAACATGTTTGTGGAGTCAACAGAACTTGTAATTAAGGTGTTGAGCCCTCTAGGCAAGTCGGTATTAGTAGATAAAGTTTGTAAGAATTGTCCTTTGACGATTCAAGGACATTGTTTTCTAGAAAATCTTATGATTTTTCCATTTGACGAATTTGATGTAATACTTGGTATGGATTGGTTGACCGTCCATGCTGTGATTGTAAACTGCGGTAGCAAGTACATGGAATTAAAATGTTCAGATGGTGAAATTCTCCTTGTTGATTCGAATGAGTTGAATGCACCACCGGCTATGATTACTTCAATGATGGCTCAAAGGTATATGAGGAAAGATATGAAGCTTTACTTGCGTTCATATTGAATACTAAAGAATCTGAATTGAAGATTGAGTCGGTACCGATAGTCTGTGAATATCCGGACGTGTTCCCAGAAGAGTTACCAGGGTTACCTCCTGTTAGAGAGGTGGAATTCGGTATTGAGCTAGTACTGGGAACGATGCCTATTTCTATTACTCTATACAGAATGGCCCCTACTGAGTTGAAGGAGTTAAAATCACAGTTGCAAGAATTGACTGACAAAGGTTCTGCAAGACTGAGCTCTTCACCTTGGGGTGCTCCTGTTTTATTCTTGAAAAAGAAAGATGGATCAATGAGGTTGTAAGGTGACTATTAAGAATAAGTATCCCTTGCCTAGGATTGACGACTTGTTCGATCAGTTGAGGGGAGCCACTGTATTTTTAAAAATATATTTGAGATCTGGCTGCTACCAGTTACGAGTTAAGGAGGCAGATGTGCCTAAGACTGCCTTAAAGACGAGGTATGGTCACTATGACATCCTCGTCATGTCTTTTGGTCTAACAAACGCCCCAGCTGTGTTTATGGATTTAATGAATCGTGTATTCTGGCTGTACTTGGACAAGTTTGTAGTGGTATTCATAGATGATATTTTATTTATTCCCGGAATGAGTCCGAATATGCTGAACATTTGAGGACTGTTTTACAGACTTTACGAGATAGACAACTCTATGCTAAGTTTGGAAAGAGCGAGTTTTGGCTTCAAGAAGTCAGATTTCTAGGTCATATTGAGTTGGGTGATGGCATCCGAGTTGATCCGAATAAAATTTTTGCTATTGTCGAGTGGAAGCTTCCAAAGAATGTAGTAGAGGTTAGAAGCTTTTTGGGCTTAGTCGGTTATTACCAACACTTTGTGAAAGGATTTTCGATGATTGCAACTCCCTTGACGAGGTTACTACGAAAAATTTTAAGTTTGAATGGTAGGAAAAATGTCAGCAAAGTTTTTATAAATTGAAGACATTACTGACAGAAGCTCTAGTTTTGGTACAACCCAAATCGGGAAAAGAATTTGTGATTTACAACGATGCGTCCTTAAATGTACTGGGTTGTGTGTTTATGCAAGAGGGAAAAGTGATAGCTTATGCCTCGATGCAATTGAAACTACACGAGAAACATTATCCGACTCATGACTTGGAGGTAGCTGCTATTGTACTTGCCTTAAAATTTTGGAGACACCATTTGTATGGTGAAACTTGCCATGTATTCACCGATGACATGAGTCTGAAGTGCTTGATGACTCAAAAGGAATTGAATCTAAGACAGCGAAGGTGGCTAGAGTTGATTAAGGATTATGAGCTTGTGATCGATTACCATCCTGGTAAGGCGAATGTAGTCGCCTACGCGTTGAGCAGAAATTCCTTGTTTGCTCTGAAGGTTATGAACACACATTTGGCGTTATCTGATGATGGTTCAGTTTTGGCGGATTTGAGATCCAGACCGACATTTCTCCAAGAGGTTTGCACAGCTCAGATCAATGATAGTGACTTGCAAGTCAAAAGAGCACAATGTGAGACAGGAGTCGAATTAGATTTTCGGATTGATTCTAATGGTTGTTTAATGTTTCGAGATAGGGCCTGTGTACCTAAAGATGATGAGCTTATTTGAAAGATTTTACAAGAGGCACATGATAGTCATCTGTCAATTTACCCGGGAAGAACTACAATGATTTAAAGACCATGTAACACCCCTAACATGCAACCGTTACTGGAGGGGTTACGAGGTATTACCGAAGAAAACATAGTATTCATATAATCACATAATTCCATAGATCATATTCGTAAAATAAATACATATTAATTTATTAATTACACTGTATGCACGAATTATAATTCCCAAGTTCAAACGAGTTCAAATCAATATTAATTCTTTGACTTCATAATTATATACATGTATTAATTAACGAAATAAAAACATTTCACATAGCATATTATTCAAATCATGTGCAACATTAAAATTGGCTATTATAAAAATAAAACATACTTGGCAAATCATTTAAACACCAAACATGCCTATTTGCTAATTACAAAGCCATACGCATTTGACCATTTTAATATAATAAATTTTAAGATCACATACCAACCACTAATGTATTCAATTCCCATATCATCTATCATTTTATTACCAACTCCTGCTACCAGACATACATCTTAATTTAAACAATATTAATCCACCATCAAAACCTATTCCTCATTCAATTTATAGCACGAACATACCTTTAAATAATTTTAGACCTTGGTCAAATATATAATAGGCTTAAATCTACTAATATAAAATATTCGTAAGTGATTCAAAAGATAGAATAGCTTATACATGTCATAAGTTTAAACTTAAGCTTTCAAGGGTACTAAAATATAGACGATAGTGTGACGAGCTTCACTAATGATCCCCGAGCACGTAACGATTATCAAAACCTATAAATCAAAAATAATTATCCAAACACAGCGTAAGCTAATTTAGCTTAGTAAGTTACAAGCAATTAAACTCTAAAATTTAACTTGATATCTGAAATACCATGTAACTAGTTCATACTACTAAATCATATAATCACTAGCTTATCATATTATAAGGCACTTATTAATCGAATACTATGATTCAACTAAAATCAATATATAATTACTCAACCAAAAAGCATTTCTTCAATTCCAAATACAAGGCCGAATAC
The DNA here is from genome assembly GCF_007990345.1 of Gossypium hirsutum. NCBI lineage: Eukaryota > Viridiplantae > Streptophyta > Magnoliopsida > Malvales > Malvaceae > Gossypium > Gossypium hirsutum. The sequence continues at coordinate 46,198,697 of NC_053427.1, forward strand.
ATTATGGCATTCCATCATTATGTAATATATAAAAAAAATATATGCATAATACACTTCATCTCATTCTACAATATAACATATATCTTCCAAACACAAACACCATCTTATTCGAACTTCAAAATGATTTTAGCACAAAGCTATTCACACATTTATCATTTCATGCTCTCGAATAGCTAAGTCTCCATTAACATTTCATATAACATTCAATATGATATTTAATGTGTTTCCACATATTATTTTATTTTCATTTAAATTATACATCTAAATAGCATTTCATCTATTCCCTAATTAATCTTATATATTTGATTTCAAATATAATCACCACGTAGGTTCAGGACTTACCAAGCTCAATTTCAAACATAAACATAACAGCTATTACTCTCGAACTCCAAGTATTTACTCATTCCACTGTCCACGATTACTCGATAAGGTGGCACACTTAGTGCTAATAGTTATTCAAAAATATATAGTAAGTTCGCACACTTAGTGCTTAATAATCAAACTCGCACACTTAGTTTTTACAATTCAAATTAAGCTCATTCAAATAAAATTCAATTCAATTAAACCCCAAAACACATAAATTAGAAAATTTACATTTTGTTCCTTATTTTTCACACTTTTACATTATAGTCAAAAAATCATAACACATCAAATACACAAAATTTAATAACTCCTCACATTTCACCTATTATACAAACTAACCCTTCAATTTAATATTTTTACAATTTAGTCTTAATTACTCAATTCCATCAAAACTTCTAATAAAAATTTTGTTAATCTAACACATATCTTTTATTTTCTATATTTAAACAAAAAATCTATCAAACTATCGACAATGGCAACTCATAAATATCTCATCAATTAAAAAAAAATCTTACATGGGTCTTAGAGTATTTGTAGCAACGATCTCAAAAACATAAAAATTATCAAAAACCAAGCTCAAACATACCTTGAATTTTGACTCAACAATGACCGAATATGCTTGGTCTTTCTTTCCCTTTTCTTTTTCCTAGTTTCGGCTTTGATGAACAAAATAATGCATGATAACATTTTATTTTATGTTTTATTTAATATAATGTTATTAAACATTTACTAAATTAACCTTATTAACAAAATATATAACCTTATAATATAAGCATTAAAACCGTCCATCATTATTATTCATGGAAAAATTGCAACATAAAGACTCCATGTTTAAAGAACAAAGCAATTTTGACACTTTAATAATTAACCAATCACTTTTCATTTTTTTACGCGATTAAACCCCTTTTTATCAAATCGACATCTGAACGACAAAATTTTTAAATAAAACTTTCACACAAACAAATTCATACATTTTAAGCATAGAAAATAATATTTAAATATTTTTCGACTTGAATTCGTGGTCCCAAAACCACTATTCCTATTAGGGTCAAAATCGGGCTGTTACAACTCTCCCCCTATAGGGATTTTCATCCCCAAAAATCTTATCGATGAATAGGTTTGGATAACGTTCTTTCATTGAATTCTCAAGCTCCCAAGTTGCTTCCTCGACCTCGTGCTTAAGCCAAAGCACTTTCACCAACGAGATTTTCTTATTTCGTAACTCTTTCACTTCGCGAGCTAGAATATGGATTGGTTCTTCCTCATAAGTTAAATTGAACTGAATCTCAATTTCGGATGGGCTAATCACATGAGAAGGGTCAGATCTATACTATCGGAGCATCAAAACATGAAAAACATTGTGGATCTTTTCTAGCTCAGGTGGCAACAGTAATTTATACACAACCGGCCCAATCTGCTCTACAATCTCATACGGCCTAATAAATCTCGGACTTAACTTGCCTCTGTGACCAAATCTAAGAATTTTCTTCCACGGCAAGACTTTAAAAAATACGCAGTCTCCTATCTGAAATTCTATGTCTTTACGCTTCAAATTCGCATATGATTTCTAACGATCTGATGCTGCTTCCAAACTTTCACGGATTACTTTTACTTTCTGCTAGTCTCTTTCACCAAATCAACCCCGTATATTTTGTTCTCACAAAGCTAGGTCCAGTACAAAGGTGTACGTCATTTACGACCGTACAAAGCTTCATAAGGTGCCATCTTGATACTCAACTGAAAGCTATTATTGCATGCAAATTCGATCAGGGACATGTATCTTTCCCACGTACCCTCGAACTCGAGAACACAACATCTCAACATATCCTCAAGTATTTGAATGATTCGTTCAGACTGACCATCCGTCTGGAGGTGGAAAGAACATATCCTCAAGTATTTGAATGATTCGTTCAGACTGACCATCCGTCTGGAGGTGGAAAGTAGTGCTAAAATGTAATTTAGTACCTAATGCATCTTGCAGTTTCTTTCAAAACTGCGATGTAAACCTCGGATCTTGAAAGTCATATACCAATTTGAAAAGGAAAGAGATTGAGTTTGAAGTTGGAGATAAAGTATTCTTGAAAGTGTTTCCTTGGAAAAAAGTTTTGAGATTTGGCCAGAAAGGCAAATTGAGTCCAAGGTTTATTGGACCCAACGAGATTACTGAGAAAGTTGGACCGTTAGACTACTGCTTAGCACTGCCATCCGAATTAGAAAAGATTCACGATGTTTTTTATGTGTCCAAGTTGCATAGATATAGATCAGATCCCTCACATGTGATTTCACTGACAGAAGTTGAGATTAGACTGGACATGACTTATGGTGAAAAACCGGTCAAAATTTTGGCTTGAGAAGTCAAACAATTAAGGAACAAGAATATAGCCTTGGTAAAAGTTCAAAGGCATAGACACGGAGTAGAAGAAGCCACATGGGAACATGAAGAAACCATGAGAAGTCAACATCCGAACCTGTTTACTGGTAAGACCTTCAAGGACGAAAGTCCCTAAGGGGGAGAAATGTAACATCCGAAAATGGGTCTAGTCGGAACAGTGGTTTCGAGACTACAAATCCGATGTCAAAATATTTATTTTTTGATTATTATGAAAGTAAGCATGTGTTAATGTTTCATGAAGAAATTCTTAGTGTAAGGTGTCCAATTGGAAATTAGGGACCAAATTGAATAAATCGCAAAACTTGGATTTTAGAAGCAATTTTCATGAAATTACTCTAGATTATTAATTAGAAGGTCTTAAAGAGTAATTTTCCCAATTTCTATGTTTTTGGACAAAAATGGGCATGCATGAAAAATTTTGGAAGTTTAGTAAGGAAGGGCATTTTGGTCATTTGGTAATAAAATCAATAAAAAGGGGAAATGAAGGCAAAAATCAGCCATTCTTCTCCCTCTTACTGCCAAAACTCCAAGGGACACCATAACTAGGGTTTCTTCACTTTCCAAGCTCAATAGTAAGTGACTCCTACCCCCGTTTTTAATGTTCTCTGTATTTTTAAGATCCTTAAAACATGTTCTCTCCATTTCTACCCATATTTTAAGCTAGAGTTCATGTATGCAAAATGCCGATGTGTGACATGTGAAATAGAGGAAAATGTGGGCTAGTATGAGTTTATAATACATTCGGCTAGGCTTAGGTAACTAAGGAATTGCACGTATTTCATTTTATGAGCCCAAGGACTAAGTTGTAAAATATTGAAATGTTAGGGGCAAAATGGTCATTTTGCTCAGGGGTGAATTTTAGGTCCAGAATAAATAGCATGAGGTATTAATAATTTATTTTTACTGATATAGACCTGAGGAACTGATTTCAGAGATCGATCATGGAAAACAAAAGGTTTAGGAATAACTGAAATATGAAACCTAAGTAATTACCAGGTAAGTTCGTGTAACTCGAATGTAAACTATCTTTAAATACATTAAAGATGTATGTACATGTATGAATTATAACAATAATATTTATTTTATGACAACTCATGAATTTTTAATGTTATGATGAAATGTCTCGGTTGAATAAAAATGGATGTCTGATGGATTACTCGAAAATGAAATAATGGTATAAAGGATCCAACCCGGACGGGTGATCCTATAGTGATCTAGCATCCCGAATAATATGTGTGCTTTGACAGATTTAGCCCAGACGGGTAGTCCGAATAGGATCTGAATTTAGCCTGGACTGGAAATTCAGACCTAAACTCGTAGGAGTATATGTTATTGTAGGGGATTTAGCCTGGACTGGTAATCCCAATATTGCTCTGTAAGTTACGTTGTGGGGGATTCAGCTTGGACTGGTAATCCCACCATAAAAGTGAGGTTCACGGGAGTGCGTATCTAAAAGATCACTTGCATGATTTGATGTTAAACAAGATATAGATCGAGATTCCAAGAAATTCGATGGGATTAAAATGTTAAATGGGAATAGACATGTTTGAATTGATGAGCTTGTCTATGAAAGATGTTACATTGTACTGGCATGGACTAACTTGATGGTTGAGTACATGTGATAGGAAATTTTACTATGAATGTTTGGCCTGAATGTCTTATATGGTTGCATGCTAAATAACCAGTAAGTTTACTTTCCCGTTATCCGTACTTACTAAGCATGTTAATGCTTACCCCTTCTCTTTTCCCTGTTTTACAGAGCTTGTGGACTCATGAAGATTGGAAGATGATTAGAGCATTGTCAACACTATCAACTTGTCTTGCGTTGGTATATAGATATTTTATTTTGTTTCAATGGCATGTATAGGTTTTAGTTATTTTGTGGTATGTGTCATTGGTTGGCCTATGAAAAGGCTTAAATATTAAACTTATTCTTTTTGTATATGGCCATAAGACATGGCTCATTTTGATGTAGGCTATGACCTACTACTTGTTCTTGTTTGTGGTTAAATGTTCTTGTGATTATTAAATGTGGTATATTATAAATAAACATATGAAATGTGGCCAAATCACTTGGGATGGTTAGGTCATAATTGGCAATGAGTTATAACAATGAGCCAAGTCTAAACGTATTTTTGAATGAGATGGAAATCCTAAATACAAAGAGGATAAATTAGCATGTATATAACTGATGAGAGAGGTTAACATGCAATAGACCATTTATGGTAGTACTCAAACATATTTATGCCATGTTAAACATCATTGAGTTTCATGAATATGAGTGGTTATAGAGTGTGACCATTGGGTCAGATTTGTAGCCTCCAAAAGGGTCCACATGATAGAAACACGGGCGTGTGTCTAGGCCGTGTGTGACGAACGGTCAGCCCCATGGACATGTGGTATGGCCGTGTGTCCCTTGCAAATAAAATTTTTAGGTCAGAATGCATGGTAGTAAAAACATGGGTAGAGACACGGCCGTGTGTCTGAACCGTGTGGAGGACACGGCCTAGCACACGGGCGTTTGTCTTGGCCGTGTTTCCCTAAACGTATGGTGATGTCATAAATAGAATGCTGGAGTTTCTAGGCACGGGCGACAACACAGGCGTGTCTAAGCCATGTGAAGGACACGAGCCAAGAACACGGGCGTGTGCTCACCCGTGTGAGAACCCCTGTAGGTTCGAAATGAGAAATAAATTCAATTAATTCCACACGGGTAAGGGACAGGGGTGTGTCCCAAAGCACACGGGCGTGTGCATTGCCTCACGCGAGCGTGTGAGGCTTAACCTAGGAAATTTTCCAAAAACTTTCTTAAGTTCTCGGTTTAGTCCCAGACCATTCTCAATGTATGTCTTGGGCCTCGTAGGTCCATAATAGGGACATTATGAATATGATTGATTGGTTTTAATTTGGAACAAAATTTTATAGCTCGAAATTTTCCCGAAAATGTCATGTTCGTGCACAGTAATGCTCTATACCTTGTCCCGGTCTCGGGTACGGATAAGGGGCATTACATTGCCAGACTTATTTCTTAAATAATCATACATTCCATATATATTTCTCAAATCCAAACAAAAGTCATTCACATACAATCATATAGTTCCTAAAACGAGCCTTCGAGGCCCAAAACAAGCATTAGAAGTGGTTCGGGACTAATTCGAATACATAATAAATTTTTAGAAAAACATAGAAACTTTTCAAAGTGCAAGGGACACACGCTCGTGTTTCCAGGCTATGTAGACATTCAAAATGGGATCACATGGTTGTGTCCCAGCTCGTGTATGACCCCGTGTAACTCTCTGACTTGGGCACACTGCCAACCACATGCCCGTGTGACTAGCCCGTGTACCCTTCGGAATGGCCTCACACGCCTATGTGCCAGGCCGTGTGAAATTTGGAGGGTATACTGACTTATGCCACACAGCTACGTCACACGCCCGTGTGCTAGGCCATGTGAAGCTACTGACTTGGTTTCTAAATAAATATCAGGGGACACACGACCATGTCACCTGGCCATGTGTGATACATGGCTAAGACACACGCTTGTGTCTCTGCCTGTGTGGAAAAAAATAGGCTATTTCCAAGCCATTTTTCTAACCCAAATTTGCAACAATCTAAACCCATCAAATAACATATGACTATATCATCAATAGGCATTCAAACAAATCTCAACCAAGTCCAAATCATGCAATATCAATACCAACAACCATAAGGCTCATAAGCATTCCATTTAACCATTAAACAACATACCAATATGCCTCCAAAATATACCTAAATGATTAAACTCACTTATTAGACTTTTTGCCTAATTCAACATGTATACCACATTCTCAAGTTCAATCATTTTGTACTCAAAATACGAATACACAATTAAGGCATTTCCATGGCAATCTAAATACATACCAAAATGAGAATAACCACATATATACATACATAACCAACATATGCCAAATTAAGTCATATTAAATGACTAATTACATATCCAAAACATATAGGCTTCCATTAGCCAAATGACCTATATATGCCATATAACCAAAATACATAACGTTCCAAAGTACCCAAAACAACGGCTGAATTGTGTGATGGGATCTCTGACAACACCCAATCCAAGCAAGCTTCAAAATCACTATAAAACATGGAAAAAGTAAACAAACTTAGTTTTCTCATATGGCTAGAAATTACATCTTACCATTCATTCATAATTTAAGTAAATAACATAGCATAATGCAACTTAATTTGAATCCAAAAGCCTAACACATATTCAATCAAATGGTTAGACATGAATTCAAAAATCTTATAGGTTCAATGCTTATACAACTCATGAACATACTTGTACTAGTACATATCAATCTCTTACTCTTTCATATCATCAATATACCCGTTGAACCATTTGGAATAATATCGATGTAACACCCCTAACCCGTATCCATCGCTGGAATAGAGTTACGAGGTATTACCGATCAAAACATAACACATATATCATATATTTATCATCTAAAGCATTCATTCTCATACATCATTCAATACAACCACATTGTCCCTTAAAAGGATATACGAGGCCTTAAAAAAGCTTCAAAAGTGGTTCGGGACTAAACCAATAACATACAAAAAGTTTGAAAACTTTAGAAATTTTTTTCATCTATACAAGGGTCACATGCCTATGTGAGCAGGCCATGAGCCTCACACGGCTAACAGACATGCTCGTGTCTTAGATCGTGTGAAAATAGAACATACATACTGATTGCATCTCACAGTCGAGGACACGCCAATGTGCTAGGCCATGTTAAAACTGGAGAGTATACAGACTTGGGTCACACGGCCAACCACACACTCGTGTGCTAGGTCGTGTACCATTTAGGGGGTTTACTGACTTATACCACATGGCCAATCACACGCCCGTGTGTGAGACAATGTGGAGCATAATGCCTTAAATTTAATTTCAACACTAGGGGACACATGGCCATGTAACCTAACCGTGTGTCACACATAGCTGAGACACACGTCTGTGTCTCTGCCCGTGTGGACAAAATAGGCCAGTTTCAAAGCCAATTTGCCACCCTTTTTACACATACCCTAGTAAACTCAATTGGTACCATTTTAAATCACAAATTTGTAGCCAAGGTTCATCAACCAATACATAATCATACCATATCCATTACAACCAAATTCATTACTCAAATCCATACCATTTACTATTCAAATACCAATCAATTTACCTTGCTTTACTAAGCATAATTCACATGTATAATTCATTTAACAAAACCAATCCAAACATACATAACCATTTCAATTCTATTCATTCATTATAGGTCTATTACCAAACAATAAAAGTAGAACTATTTGCACATTCATAAGCATCATCAAGTTCATCATCTTATGCCTACTCAAATGGCCAAAATACATATTCATCAAACATACCAAAATGACTCAAGCCCATACATGCCATATACCATATATACATGATTCCAAAAGTACCAAAATAGATGATCGATAGTGTGATGTGGTCTCTGACGATTCTTGAATCCGAGCTAACTTCGTAGAACTATAAACATAGAAACAATTAAATAAAGTAAGCTATAAGCTTAGGAAGTTCGTATATGAACAAGAAATAAATACAACATTCATTAGCAATTCAAGATGGATAATATCTTAAACATTTAAGACATCAATTCATGAGCTAACATAAAATTTACCCATCTTATCATTCATAAGTTCTCAACTTTCATTAGTTCGATACTCAAATAGTTTTCTGTACATACCTATACGGAGACATTTCTATTTCTCATCAACACTTTTATCAAACCACTTCGGTTTACAAATGCTTACAATATAATTTCATCGATTTTTTGATGCCATAGTCCAACTATGGTCTTACACATACATTGCCAAGGCCATGCCGTGGTCTTTCATTCACATGCCACAACTCGGTTATGGTCTTATTACTTGATTGCCATAGCCCGGCTGTGTTCTTATTTGGCAACTTGCCTTTCTGAACTCATACATTTCATTTAATATCTCAAAATTGATCCAATAGAATAAATACTATCTCAATTTCATCCATTCAATAAATAGATACACATTTAAGTTCAATTATATGAACTTACCTCGTATTTAGAATTGTCGTATCGAGTCGACTACTCGATAACCTTGCTCTTCCCCTGATCTAAATCTGATTTCTTTCTTTCTTGATCTATATGAATTAAAAATTGACTTATTCAATAACATATTCTTTCAATTTAGTCCAAAACATACATTTAGGCATATTTTCACTTTAGCACCTAAACTTTCACACTTTTAACAATTTAGTCCTTTTTTCACAAAACACAAAAATTCACATAATTTCATTAAACCCAAGCTTGGCTAAATTACATATAAGTCCCTAGCAGCCCAAAATTTTCATTTATTTCACATTTGAACCCCTCAATTTACACATTTCACAATTTAATCCATTTTTGACATTTTGTCAAAAATCACTTTAGAAAACTAGTAAAACTATCATCAAGCTTTCATATTTCAACATTAAACATCAAATAACTCATAGATTCAATAATGGAAACTCTCAAAATCTTTAATAGTTTCAAAATCTAAGGTACGGTCTAGCTAGATTGAGCTGCAACGATTATAAAAACATAAAAATTATCAAAAACCAAGCTCAAACCGTACCTTAATCAAGCTAAATGTGTGTTGAACACTAAATGCTCTCCCATGGCTTTTTTCTCTTCTAATTTCAGTTGAATATGATGAGATTAAAGCTTATTTTAGCTTTGTTTTATTTATTATATGTTTATTTACATTTTTACTAAATTAACTTTAATTAATAAACTTTAAAAACACATAAGCCATGTCCATTAATGTCCATTAACACATTTAGTGACCTAATTACCATTTAAGGCCATCAAATTTAAAAGTCAAAGTCATTTGACACCTTTAACTAATAGAATGCAACTTTTGCATTTTACGCAATTTAGTCTTTTTTCTCAAATTGAGCAATTAAACGATAAAATTAGCTCAGGAAATTTTCACTTATACATACAACCATGTTGTAACATATAAAATAATAATAAAATAATTTTTTGACATCAAATTTGTGGTTTCGAAACCATTGTTCGATTTAGCTAAAACTGGGCTGTTATAACTCTCCCCCTTAGGGATTTTCGTCCCCGAAAATCTTACCAGTGAATTGATTTGGGTATTGTTTTCTCGTAGCATCCTCGGGTTCCCATGTAGCTTCTTCAACACAGTGTCGATGCCATAATACTTTCACTAATGCGATTCTCTTATTTCTCAGCTCTTTAATCTCACGGACTAAAATTTGAATCGGTTCTTCAGCATAAGACATATCAGATTGAATTTCAACCTCGGTTGGGAAAATGACATGTGAAGGGTTGGATCGATATCATCGAAGCATCGACACATGAAATACATTATGTATCTTCTCTAACTTAGATGGTAAAGATAGTCGATATGCCACCAGCCCAACTCACTTAATAATCTCATACGGTCCGATGAATTGTGGACTCAATTTCCCTTTCGGACCAAATCGAAATATCTTTTTCCACGACGATACTTTCAAATACACTTTATCCCCGATTTGGGACTAAATATCTTTTCGTTTCAAGTTTGCATATGATTTCTGTCAACCTCATGCCGCTTTCAAATTATCACGAATTGCTTTCACTTTATCTTCTGTTTCTCTGATCAAATCAACCCTGTGAATCTTATTCTTACTAAGCTCAGTCCATTACAACAGTGTTCGACATTTACGACCATATAGAGCTTTGTACGACACCATTTTAATACTCGATTGGAAACTATTTTTTTAAGAAAATTCAACCAACGATAGATATTTCTCCCATCTACCTTCAAACTAAAGAATGTAACATCACAACATGTCCTCAAGTATCTGAATAACTTGCTCAGATTGACCATCCGTTTGAGAGTGAAATGCAGTGCTAAAATACAGCTTTGTACCTAAAGCTTCTTGCAAATTCTTCCAAAATCGCGAAGTAAATCTCATATCCCTATTCAAAACAATAGATAATGGCACTCCGTGCAATCGAACAATTTTTTGAAAAATAAAGCTCTGCCAATTTATAAAGTGAGTAATCCATACATACCGGAATGAAATGAGTTGATTTCGTCAATCTGTCAACAATGACCCAAATTGCATCTTTCTTTCTCAGAGATAAGGGCAAACCTGATACAAAATCCATTGTTACTCTATCCTACTTCCACTTAGGAATCATAATTGGTTGTAATAAACCTGACGACACTTGATGCTCAACTTTGACTTGCTGACAAATCAAACATTTCGAAACAAATTCGGAGATATCACGTTTCATACCGTGCCACCAATAAAACTAATTTAAATTGTTATACATTTTCGTACTTCCCAGGCGTACTGATAAACTACAATTGTGTGCTTCATTTATAATACTCTAAGTGAGGTCAAAATTTCTTGGTACACAAATTCTGTCACGAAACATCAAATAGTCATCAGACTCTAATCGAAACTCTGAATTAGGAGTCGACTCATACTGAGTTCGTTTTGCTTGTAATTCATTATCAAACTTTTGAGCTTCACAAATCTGTTGTAGAAATAACGGTCTTGGTTTCAACCCAGCTACTATCGAACTATCGTCAGACAAAGCTAATTGTGTGTTTAAAGCTCGTAAAGCAAATAAGGACTTTCTGCTCAAAGCATCAACGACTACCTTTGTTTTCCCCAGATGATAGTTAATGACTAATTCATAGTCTTTTAGTAATTCTAACTATCTCTGCTGTTGCAAATTCAAGTCTTTCTGAGTCATCAAATATTTCAAGCTTTTATGATTGGTATAAATATGGCATTTCTTGCCAAACAAATATTGATGCCAAATTTTGAATGTGAACATTATCGCGGCTAACTCTAGATCATGTGTCGGATAGTTCTTTTCGTGCGGCTTCAATTGTCTTGAAGCATATGCTACAACTTTGCCTTCCTGTATGAAAACACAACCCAGACCATTTAACGATGCATCACTGAAAACTTCAAACTCTTTACCCGACTCAGGTGGAACTAACACTAGTGCCTCTATCAATAATGCTTGCAACTGCTCAAAGCTTTGTTGACACTTTTTTTGACAACTCAAATTGAACATCTTTTTGAGGCAGTCGTGTTAGTGGGGTTGCAATCATCAAGAAGCCTTTCACAAATCGTCTATAATAGCTGGCTAGTCCCAAAAAACTACAGACTTTGAATTTATTTCTCGGAGGCTTCCAATTTATAATCGCGGATATTTTTTTTGGGTCAACCCGAATACCCACGACTAAAAATATATGTCCCAAAAAACTAACCTCTCATAGCCAAAACTCACATTTGCTGAACTTTACAAACAACTGTTTATCTCTCAAAGTTTGTAACACGATTCTCAAATGCTCGGAATGTTTAGATTCATTACGAGAATAGCTCAAAATGTCATCAATAAATAAAACTATGAATTGATCTAAATACAACCTGAAAATTCTATTCATCAAGCCCATAAAAATAGTAGGTGCATTGGTTAGTCCGAAAGGCACAACAAGAAATTTGTAGTTGTTTAACTTGTAACCGGTAATAACCTGATCTCAAATCAATTCTTGAAAACACTATTGTCCCTTTGAATTGATCAAACAAATCATCTATTCGTGGCAAAGGACATTTGTTCTTGATCGTCACTTTGTTGAGCTACTGATAATCTATATGCATTCTCATCGTGCCATCTTTCTTTTTCACAAATAACACCGGTGCACCCCAATGAGAGAAACTTGGTCTACCAAAACCTCTATCTGTCAATTCTTGTAACTGAGCTTTCAATTCCTTTAACTCTATCAGTGCCATTTTGTATGGAGCTATCGATATAGGCGTAGTTCCCGGTACTAATTCAATACCAAACTCAACTTCTTTGATAGGTGTTAACTTGGTAACCCTTCGAGAAATACATCTGGATACTCACACACAATTGCTATTGATTCAATCTTTCTTTCTGTCACTTTTGTATCAAGTACATAAGCAAGATAAGCTTCACACCGCTTTCTCACATATCTCTGAGCTAACATAGATGAGATCACAACTGGAAAACTATTTAGATCATCAGATTCAATTCTAATAGTATCATTATTCTGGCATTTCAGTTCTATTGTCTTTTGTCTACAATCCACTACAGCATCATGCATAGCTAACCAATCTATACCCTAAATCACATCAAATTTATCGAATGGCAACAACATCGGATTAGCTGGAAAACGAAAATCCCAATGCATTAACGGACAATTCTCGCAGACTTTGTCAATCAAAACATATTTGCCTAAGGGGTTCAATACTTTAATCACAAATTCAGTAGACTCTACAGGAAAATTTTTACTGGATACTAAATTCATACATATATAGGAATAAGTTGATCTTGGATATATCAATGCAATCACATTAGTATCAAAGTGAAAGTACCGGTTATAACATCTGGAGATGATGCTTCTTCACGAGCGTGAATAGCATAGGCTCTAGGAGGTGCTTTAGCATCGGATCTCACAGCAGTATCCTGAGTTGTACCTCTACCACCACTCATATTTCCAACATTACGGAATGATCTTCCTCTCATAGTAGGGTTGGTTGCGTAACACCCTAAACTTAGCCTAGGCGTTATGGCCAAATCTACGATGTCACATTGAAGTGTAATTTGAAAAGCGTTGTCCTGTTCAAAAAGTCCGTACTATATAAAAATCCCTCGTAGTGATCTTTTATAAAACTTTTAAGTCAAAAGCTCTAGTAGGTTTAGCAAAAGTTTAATCATTTTAGGTTGTTATTACACTTTGAAGACATTGTTTATTGCGGTAGCTTTTGAAATATGTTGCAATGGCGTGGTGTTTTGAAAACATTTATCTTTTGAAAATTCGTGTCCTACTACTAGCAGATATAAATCAAAGTGAGTAAACCCAAATCAAAGTAAAAATTAAAGAGGCTTTATTACATAACAAAAACCCAAATAAAATAACTTAAAGATTAAAAGTTTAAAACATTAGCAAAGCGGTTGTGTGGCCTCCATTGAGTCCCTCGCAACACCAACCCGCCTAAGGATTACCATGCACAGGAAAATAGAAGGGTGAGTTTATGAAAAATGCTGTGTGTATTCCTTTTACAATAATCAGTCGAAACGTAGGCAAACACAGTTTGGGCCTAAGCTCGTTTCAGTGATAATCCAGTAATAGTATAGGCCTTAGCCCATTACAGTAATAGTATCAGTGTGGGCCTTAGCCCATTACAGCAACAATATCAGAAATGCAAGTAGAATTCCTACCCATCCATCATCTACACTCCACTTCGTCCAACCTTACACTCCAGGTGGGGATAAAATCAACCCACCCATCCCTACACTCTAAATATAGCACTGGTTGTGGTACTAAATAGTATTTGCAGCAGAGCTACCAGTACAGTACACTTTCTCCAAATATATCAAACCCACCCTCATGCAGTGTGTCATGTCATAATATCATACGTGTATGCAAAATGTCATGCTCGAATACAGTTAAACATATTATAGGGGTATATCAATCATTTTACATATTAGGGGTATAACAATCATTTCATCAGTATGGGGTCTGAGTGTACTTACCGACCAAACAGTAGGTCTACAGTTGTCTCGGGCGACCCCTGCAACCTTAACTATCAAACAGTGAAAATAGGCCCAAAGCCCATAACACAACCCATGTGGCCCAATAAGCCCAAAAATGAACTTGGTCATGCGAACTACATAGCTTGGCCCAATAATCTCCACACGTCCGTGTGGTTTACCCGTGTGGGCCAACGAGCACGTGGGGCTCACATGGCCCAACATGGCCCAAAATGGCCTAAGCCCAATGAAATCGTTCATGGTGGCCTCTATTGTCAAACGGCCATGGTTTATGCATTTGGATCACCAAACGAGTGAGGGGGCGCTCGTAGAGTGTCTATGGACATGTTTTTCAATTATTGCCATTTCGCAATTAGTGCAGGGTGATTACACACCTGATTGCGAAGAATGCCAAAAGTCCACAAGCACCACAGCCTGCATTCATACATGACATACAATCAATCTTTTAAACACTAGAGTTAAACACCTTCTTAATAACACTTAATCCAAACATGGTGATTATTACCTGCCTTGATTGACAAAAGCATTTCAGCCCACTTATCTCATTGACCATGTAACACCCCAATTTTTGGGTTTTCTATGTTTCTGTGATTTTTTAAAATTTTTGTTTGTTCTGGTTGGTTAAAATATATATTTTAGTAGGTTAGTGGGCCTTTGAAAGGCCCAAACTTAAGTTAAATCCATGGTAGTCTTCGAAATTTTAATTTTATGAACAGGTGATGCAATTGGCGTTTGGGCTTTTAAGAGTAAAGGGGAAAAAGATGACACAAAAAGGAGTGTGGTGTCATGGCAAGGTGGCACCAGTTATGGGAGAAGGAAGTGACGCCATAGAGGAAGCAAGGGGTCCAAGGTTCAAGTCTTGGCTCTTGCAATATATTTTGGTTTTTCTTTTCAATAAATCTGAAAGCAAGTAGGTGCGCTTTAATGTTTAATGTGTTGGATTTATGACACAAATGAGTTGATGGCCTAGTAGTGGTGGCGTGAGTTAGCATGTGAGAGGACTTTGGTTTGAATCCCTTGGCACGCAAAGGTTGATTATTTTGCTATGTTGGGACAACAAGAGTTGGTGTTGGTTTTAAACTCTGGTGATGGAGGGATCCTACATCGGGAAGTTAACATAAGAGTAGATGGAGAGCTGGCTTTAAATAGAGTAAACCATGAGGAGAGTAGGCATACCCTTATTGGCTAATCCCTTTCGCTTTGTGACGTGTTCGTTCGGGTTGGGCGTCAGCTAAGAGTGTTTGGAGCACGGATTAACTGCAGTTTCCTAACAGGTGTGTATTTCTCAGTACTCTAGCAGTAGGACGGCTATTTTGGGCCGCGATGGGCTGAAATGGGCCATGTGGTCCCAATAGGTCCGTAGGCCCAAGTGGATAAGTTGTAGAATTACCGAAATACCCTTGTAGGGTAGAATTACCAAGATACCCTTGTGGGGTAAAATTACCAAAAATGACTATTTTGCCCCTAGGGTGTTAAATGACTATTTTGCCCCTCGTGCGTAAATGACTAAGTTGTGTGATGATTGGGTTAGTTGACGTGGATTTATGTTAGTTATCGTTCATTCGTAAATCTAATGTGTTAGTGATCAATTCTAGGATTATCGCGTGGGAGATATCGTTATCAATCGTCATCAACCAGGTGTGTAAACGACACCCTCCTTTAGACTGAATCGGTAAAAGCCAAAATACCGAAACGTTGGTATTTTGTGAACTCGCGAGCGTGTGAGCGCTCGTGAGATAGTTGTTAATGAATATGGTGTATTTGGATGATTAGAGTGCAGAGTGTGCATTTTCGTGCACAACGGTATTTTTGGGCTTAATGGGCCGAAGACAAGCCAATAGGCCAACGGGCCCACTTTGGTAAAAAGACGAGGTAAGTACTCCTGATTACTTGGTAAACGTTAGAATGAGCATGAAACCTTAGCAATAGGTAATAATTACTGAAATACCCTTATGCATGCAAAATTACATTTTTACCCCTAGGGTTATTTTTTCTAAAAAGCATGATGTTCTGTTTCTGTATACGTATGCCATGACATATTATTTCTGTTGCATGGGATGGGTTTATATATATGGAGGAAGCGTTCTGGGAGCCTCGCTGCAATCTGGTGGCCTCGCCACATATATCTGTTCTGGTGACTTCGTCACAATATCTGGCAGCCTCGTTGCAATCTGGTGGCTTCGGCACATATATATATCTGTTCTGGTGGCCTAGCCACAATATCTGTATCTGGTGACTTCGTTACAATATCTGGCAGCCTCACTGCAATTTCTGTGGTGTGTAGCGGGTTGGGTGGGTCGAGTAGTCTCCCCACATGGTGTAAGGCTGGTACGGGGGTGTTATGGATGGCTCTCGGTTGGGATTTCTGCATTCATGATATATTTGTTCTGTATCGACCCATGGGTTTCATTCTAATTTCTGTACTGGGCCAAGGCCCAGATAAGTCTGACTCTGAGGTTTGATCTGTTTTGGGCTATGGTTGGGTTATGTTACACACTGGGTTTACTGAACTCACCCTTTATTTTCATCTGTGCGGGAAATCCCCAACCATAGTGGGCTTGGAGCTGTGAGGGATTCAGAGTGGCCACATCATCTGCAAAGTTGGTTTTTCTAAGTTAGTTTATTGTTATCATTTTATATTCTGATTTAATTTTGGGTTTTAAGTTGTAATAAAGCCGATATTTAAATTTCTTTTTCCGCTATGGTTTTATTTTCTGATTATATTTATACTACGTCGAAACTGCTAGTGTTAGGCTGCACGGGTTTTCAAAATTAATGAACGTTTTCCAAGACTCAACAAGCACAACAAATGGATAGCCTAAAGATTGATAAACCGACTTTTCATTCAACCGCTATTTTTACAAAGACCACCCCAATCACTTAAACCAACGAATGCATACTAAATCGTAAGTCCGTGTGACACGTCAGATCTAGCAATAACGTTTGGGCTTGGTTTCGGGTGTTATATTTAGTGGTATTAGAGTTAAGTTGAAACAACTCAGCTGTGGAACGGGTCTAAAAACGGGAGTTTGTAAAGAAACACTGAATAAAGATTTTCGAAAATCGTTTTTTTTGGAACTTGATTATAAATTATTTTCAAGAATGTTTCCAATATTTTCTCTTTACAAATAGATGATTTTAAAGATTAAAATCAGTTTTCTAAAATTAGGTTTTTTTTAGAAAGTGGCACACCGAATCTCTGGCCCAAGTCTGTAAGTTTTCTGAGCCTTATGGATTGTTTCTGAAATATCTATTATATGCTTGTACAAAACCTTATCATGGTACTTTAGTTAGGTAACATTGGAACCGTAGAAACTCTGATAAGTAGACTGAGACTGTAGCTAGGCTACCGCAAAAGGAAACAAACTCAAACTCTGAATTACTGTTATTCATAAGACATCTGTAATAAACATTGAAATATTAAACTGATTCATAAAATTCTTAACCAGATAATACGAAATGAGTACACGAGCAGCTCGTGGAAAGGCCGTGGACGTGGCCGAGGTAATGCTCAGGCTGAATCTTCATCTTCAAGACATGTGCCAGCAGCAGATGCACTGGTACCACCGGCAACGGAGGTAGAGTCTCATGATCGAGGTGCTGGGGATGATGCACGGAATTTGGGGGTCTATTTTTGAGCGGCTCTAGGCCAATGGAGCAGAGATATTTAGGGGCGTATCTGGTGTAGCTCCGAATATAGCTGAGTATTGGTTATAAGCCATAGAGTAGATTATGGATGATCTGCATTACTCTGTGGAGCAGAAGCTGAAGGGAGACATATCGTTACTCAGGGATAAGGCTTATCAGTGGTGGCTCACGGTGAGAGATGGAACTTCTACTGACAGTGTGACTTGGGAGCTGTTTAAGGCAGCCTTGAAAGGAAAGTATGTTGAGGCTAGTTACGTGGACGCTCGCCGAAAAGAATTTCTGAACCTGGTCCAATGGTGTAAGTTAGTGGCTGAGTATGAGTCTGAGTTTCTGAGACTGAGCTGGTATGCTTCTGGGATTGTCGCTACAGAGTATGAGTGTAGCGTACACTTTGAGGATGGTCTGAGAGATGAACTTAGGGTGTTGATTGCTCTGCAGAGGGAGCGTAACTTCGCGCTTTACTGGAGAAAGCTAAGATAGTTGAGGAAGTGAAGCATATAGAAAGATAGAATTGTGAGAAAGATCGGAACCGTTTTAGGAGAGATTCAGGACTTTCAGGTGGTATGAACAGGAATGTTAAGAGACCAAGGGTAATGGAGCCAGTTCGAGTAGTACCGATGAATGCTGTTAGACTGCAGGGTTGTAAGAATTGTGGGAAGATGCATATGAGGGAGTGTTGAAAACGTTCTGATGCTTGTTTTCGATGCGGATCTATGGAGCATAGGGTTAAGGATTGTCCCTAGGAACCAGATCAGGTTCAAGTTTTAAAGCAGAGGGTCGCTCAACCAGTGAGGGGTAGACCACAATTTCTGAGAGGACGTGGGCAAGGCAGTGGTGGTAATGGAAACGGTCGAGGAAGAGGAGCGCCTAGCAGGGGTGCTGGATTTACTAAGGCTCGTCAGCCGGCGTTGGTGTATGCAGCTCATCCCCGAGAGGAGGGTGATACACTTGACGTCATAACTGGTATGTTTCTGATTTCTAGTATGCCATACACTGCGTTGATAGATGTTGGATCTACCTATTCATATGTTGCATGTGCTATATCTGGGAGTGGGGTATCTGTACTAAGTCCTTTGGATCACTCGGTTAGGGTAGATAAACTGTATAGAGATGTGCCTATAGAAACTCAAGGAAAAGTTTTCTCTGGAGATCTGATGGAGCTACCTTTCGGACAATTCGATCTCATTTTGGGAATGGATTGGCTTGTTAAGCATAGGGCTACTCTGGATTGTGCTGCTAAGCGAATAATGTTAAAGACCTCAAAGGATGAGGCAGTTTTGGTGATAGGTGAGCGTAGGGATTATCTGTCTAATATGGTGTCGGCATTGAGAGCCGAGAAGTGGATTCGAAAGGGATGTGAGGCTTATTTGGCATTTGTAAGACAATCGGAGACTGTGGATATGACAGTGGATAAAATTAGAACCGTCAAGGATTTTCAAGATGTTTTTCCAAATGAGCTTCCGGGTTTTCCCCCGAATCGAGAGGTTGAGTTTCGAATCAACTTGTTGCCTGGAACGGCACCAGTGTCCATTGCACCTTATAGGATGGCACCGAAGGAGTTGGTGGAGCTGAAAGCCCAAATTCAAGAGTTATTGGATAAAGGCTTCATTAGACCAAGTGTGTCTCCGTGGGGAGCACCAGTGTTGTTCGTAAAGAAGAAAGATGGGTCAATGCGGATGTGCATCGATTATCGATAGTTGAACAAACTGACGATTAAGAACAAGTACCCACTGCCGAGAATCGATGATTTATTTGACCAACTTAGAGGAGCTTCAGTATTTTCCAAGACTGACCTTCGATCTAGGTATCATCAGTTGAGGGTTAAGGAGGTGGATATTCACAAGACGGCATTCAAAACTCGGTATGGTCACTATGAATTCTTGGTTATGCCATTTGGGTTGACAAACGCACCTGCGACATTTATGGATCTGATGAATTGAGTGTTCCAGCCATACTTGGATTGATTCGTGGTCGTCTTTATCGACAATATTCTGGTTTATTCTGAAACTGAGGAGAAGCATGATGAGCACTTTCGTATTGTGCTACAAGTGCTGAGGGAGAAGGAGCTTTATGTAAAATTTAGTAAGTGTGAGTTCTGGTTGAGAGAGGTAACTTTCTTGGGGCATGTTGTCTCTGCTGAAGGGATCAAGGTGGACCTTCAAAAGATTGAAGCAATTCTGGTATAGAAGCCACCGAGGTCAGTGTCGAAAATTCAAAGTTTTCTGGGTTTAGCTGGGTACTATAGAAGGTTTGTGGAAGGATTTTCTATGATGGCAGCGCCTTTGACAAAGCTTATAAGGAAGGGAGTACCGTTTGTTTGGACTGAGAAACAACAGGAATCTTTTGAGAAGCTGAAGAAAGTTCTGACCGAGGAACCTGTTCTAATTTAGCCGAAGTCTGGAAAAGATTTTACCATATGAAGTAATGCATCACATGTAGGGTTGGGCTGTGTGCTGATGCAAGAAGGTAAAGTGGTTACTTATGCATCGCAACAGCTTAAACCACATGAAGTTAACTATCCTACTCATGATCTGGAGTTAGCAGCGGTAATCTTTACGCCTAAGATTTGGAGACATTACCTGTACGGAGAAAGGTGTATTATATACACAGATCATAAGAGTCTTAAGTACTTGCTGACTCAGAAGGAGCTGAACCCTAGGTAGCGGAGATGGATGGAGTTGCTTAAGGATTATGACTGCGCGATTGAGTATCACCCCAGCAAAGCTAATGTGGTGGCTGATGCCCTAAGTCGTAGAACTGTATCTGATCTGAGAGCCATGTTTACTCGTTTGAGTCTGTATGACGACGGTAGTCTGTTACCAGAACTGCAAGTTAGGCTAACCTGGGTGGATGAGATTAAGAAAAAATAGTCGAGGGATGAGTCCCTGGTTTCTCGATTTGAGCAGGTTAGGAATGGGGATACTTCTGAGTTCAGACTGAACAGTGAGGGAGTTCTGTGTTACCGAGGTAGAGTTTGTATTCTGAAGGACTCTGACTTGAGGCAAGCAATTCTGAATGAAGCTCATGGAGGTCTGTGTGCTATCCATCCTGTAGGGAGTAAAATGTATCGCGACTTAAAGGAGTTGTATTGGTGGCCTGAATTGAAGCGAGAGATAACGAAAGTTGTGGGAAAATGTCTGACTTGTCAGCAAGTGAAACCTGAACATCAATTACCTTCCGGACTTTTGCAGCCAGTGAAAGTACCACTTTGGAAGTGGGAGAGGGTAACCATGGATTTTGTGAGTGGGTTACCCTTGACACCGTCGAAGAAGGACTCGATTTGGGTAATTCTGGATAGGTTGAACAAATCTGCTCATTTCATACCTATCCGCACGGATTATTCACTTCAGAAGTTAGCCAAATTGTATGTGGCGGAAATAGTGCGACTTTACGGAGTGCCAGTGTCGATTATTTCTGATTGAGATCCTAGATTCACATCTCAGTTTTGGCAAAAGTTGCATGAGGCGTTGGGTACGCGGTTGAACTTTAGTTTAGCCTTTCATCCTCAGACTGATGGTCAGTCGGAAAGGGTTATTCAGATTCTGGAAGACATGTTGAGGGGATGCGTTATCGACTTTCGAGGCAGTTGGGAGGATTACTTACCATTGGTAGAGTTTGCATACAACAACAGTTATCAGGCAAGTATTCGAATGGCTCCTTATGAGGCACTGTATGGGCGAAGATGCCGTACACCTAGTTGTTGGACCGAGTTGGGTGAACAATAGGTTCTTGGACCTGAGTTGGTGGCAGATACTGAGGATAAGGTCAAGTTGATTAGAGACCGGTTGAAGGAAGCATCTGATAGACAGAAGTCATATGCAGATTTGAAGCGCAAGGAAATTGAGTACTCTATGGGTGATATAGTCTTCTTAAAGGTTTCACCTTGGAAGAAAATATTAAGGTTTGGGAGGAAGGGCAAGTTAAGTCCACAGTTCATTGGGCCTTATTGGATTCTTAAGCGAGTGGGTCCAGTGGCTTATCAGTTGGAGCTACCTCCAGAGTTGATAGGATTCATGATGTCTTTCACGTCTCCATGTTAAGGCGGTATCGTTCTGACCCTACTCATGTTGTGCCGGTTACAGAGATCGAGGTCCAAACAGACTTGACTTTTGAGGAAGAGCCTGTGCAGTTTTTGGATTGAGATGTTAAGATTTTGAGGAGGAAATCAGTTTCACTAGTAAAGGTACTGTGGCGTAATCATGGCAGAGAGGAAGCTACTTGGGAGCTAGAAGTGGGATGCGTCAGTAATATCCTCATCTGTTTGATTCAGGTAAAATTTTGAGGACGAAATTTTTTTAATGAGGGTAGAGTTGTAACGCCCCAATTTTTGGGTTTTCTGCGTTTCTGTGATTTTTTAAAATTTATGTGTGTTGTGGTTGCTTAAAATATATATTTTAGTAGGTTAGTGGGCCTTTGAAAAGCCCAAACTTAAGTTAAATCCATGGTAGTCTTCGGAATTTTAATTTTATGAACAGGTGATGCAATTGGTGTTTGGGCTTTTAAGAGTAAAAGGGAAAAAGATGACACAAAAAGGAGTGTGGTGTCATGGCAAGGTGGCACCAGTTAGGGGAGAAGGAAGTGACGCCATAGAGGAAGCAAGGGGTGCAAGGTTCAAGTCTTGGCTCTTGCAATATATTTTGGTTTTTCTTTTCAATAAATTTGAAAGCAAGTAGGTGCGCTTTAAAGTTTAATGTGTTGGATTTATGACACAAATGAGTTGATGGCCTAGTGGTGGTGGCGTGAGTTGGCATGTGAGAGGACTTTGGTTCGAATCCCTTGGCACGCAAAGGTTGATTATTTTGCTATGTTGGGATGGCAAGAGTTCGTGTTGGTTTTAAACTCTGGTGATGGAGGGATCCCACATCGGGAAGCTAACATAAGAGTAGATAGAGAGCTAGGTTTAAATAGAGTAAACCATGAGGAGAGTAGGCATACCCTTCTTGGCTGATCCCTTTCACTTTGTGACGTGTTCGTTTGGGTTGGGCGTCAGCTAAAAGTGTTTGGAGCGCGAATTAACTGCAGTCTCCAACATGTGTGTATTTCTCATTACTCTAGCAGTAGGATGGCTATTTCGGGGCTGAAATGGGCCATGTGGTCCCAATGGGCCCGTAGGACCAAGTAGATATGTAGTAGAATTACCAAAATACCCCTGTAGGGTAGAATTACCGAGATACCCTAGTGGGGTAAAATTACCATTTTGCCCCTAGGGTGTTAAATGACTATTTTGCCCCTCGTGCGTAAATGACTAACTTGTGTGATGATTGGGTTAGTTGACGGGGATTTATGTTAGTTATCATTAATTCATAAGTCTAATGTGTTAGTGATCGATTGTAGGATTATCGTGTGGGAGATATCGTCATCAATCGTCATCAACTAGGTGTGTAAACGACACCCTCCCTTAGACTGAATCGGTAAAAGCTGAAGTACCGAAACGTTGACATTTTGTGAACTCGCAAGCGTGCAAGCGCTCATGAGACAGTTGTTAATGAATATGGTGCATTTGGATGATTAGAGTATAGAGTGTGCATTTTCGTGCACAACGGTATTTTTGGGCTTAATGGGCCGAAAACGGGCCAATGAGCAAACGGGCCCACTTTGGTAAAAACACGAGGTAAGTACTGCTGAATACTTGGTAAACGTTAGAATGAGAATGAAACCTTAGCAAAAGGTAATAATTACTGAAATACCCTTATGCATGCAAAATTACGATTTTACCCCTAGGGTTGTTTTTTTGAAAAGCATGATGTTTTGTTTCTGTATACGTATGCCATGACATATTATTTCTGTTGCATGGGACATGGGTTTATATTGATGGAGGAAGCGTTCTGGCAGCCTTGCTGCAATCTAGTGGCCTCGCCACATATATCTGTTCTGGTGACTTCGTCACAATATCTGGTAGCCTCACTGCAATCTGGTGGCTTCGCCACATATATATATTTGTTCTAGTGGCTTAGCCACAATATCTTTATCTGGTGACTTCGTCACAATATTTGGCAGCCTTACTGCAATTTCTGTGGTGTGTAGCGGTTGGGTGGGTCGAGTAGTCTCCCCACATGGTGTAAAGCTGGTACGAGGGTGTTATTGATGGCTCTGGGTTGGGATTTCTGCATTCATGATATATTTGTTCTATATCTGCTATGGGCCTATGGGTTTCATTTTGATTTCTGTACTGGGCCAAGGCCCAGATAAGTCTGACTCTGAGGTTTGATCTGTTTTGGGCTATGGTTGGGTTATGTTGCACACTGAGTTTACCGAACTCACCCTTTATTTTCATCTCTGCAGGAAATCCCCAACCATAGTGGGCTTGGAGCTGTGAGGGAATCGGAGTGGCCACATCATCTGCAAAGTTGGTTTTTCTAAGTTAGTTTATTTTTATTATTTTATATTCTGATTTAATTTTGGGTTTTAAGTTGTAATAAGGCTGCTATTTAAATTTCTTTTTCCGCTATGGTTTTATTTTCTGATTATATTTATACTACGTCGAAACTGCTAGTGTTAGGCTGCGCGGGTTTTCAAAATTAATGAACGTTTTCCAAGACTCAACAAGCACAACAAATGGATAGCCTAAAGATTGATAAACTGGCTTTTCATTCAACCGCTATTTTTACAAAGACCACCTC
Organism: Gossypium hirsutum; assembly: GCF_007990345.1. Classification (NCBI taxonomy): domain Eukaryota; kingdom Viridiplantae; phylum Streptophyta; class Magnoliopsida; order Malvales; family Malvaceae; genus Gossypium; species Gossypium hirsutum. Next base: position 46,223,362 of record NC_053427.1, read on the forward strand.
AGTCACTTAACCAATGAATGCATACTAAGTCGTAAGTCCATGTGACACGTCAGATCTGGCAATAACGTCTGGGCCGAGTTTGGGGTGTTACAGACCAAGATTAACTTCAAGATCCTTGGCAAAGATCTGCATTAAAACCTAATCTATTAACTAGAACCCTAAGCATAAACAACTTAAACCCAGTACGCAACTTACCAAAATGTAGAACTAAAAGTGGAGGGTAGTAGAAATCCGCTTACACAAAATACACCCTAAACCGAGGCACAATACGGTGAGATCACCCTTGACAGCAACAGGTAGAGAATAGAAAATGTTAGAGGGGAAAGCTATCGACAAAGAGCAAAGAGAATAAGCAACTGCAGTTACACCCGCAATGGAAAGTTTGGCTAACCCCATAAAGTGAAAAGTGAAGAAAGCCGAAAGCAAGAAGTAAAGAAAAGAGAAGTCAAGACACTTAACCAAAAATCAAAACAAGAGAAAGATTGAGAGAAATGACGAGGTATTCGGCCTAAGAACAAAGTGAAAGGAAAAGAAATATTGAGAGGAAGAAGGAAGAGAGAATCGGCCAAAGTATACTAAAAAAATAAGGAAGTAATAATCTCAAGAAAATTGGGAGGAGGGGACAGAAGGCATTCGATCGAAAGGGGTAGGAGAAACAATGATGAAAAGAAAGGCAGGGGACCTTCAAATGTTAAACCGAAATGAACCAAAACACGACCAATAACCCTTGCACTCGATGGTCTTCAACAAACAGAGAAGAATAAAAATAAAAATAAAACAAGTGGAAAAAACGAATCAAAGAGCAAACACCTAAAACCAAATCCCGAGACTCCCCAAAACTAAACTCACAAGTGCCTACATTCCTAATTCGGCTCCAACACTCTCTCTACTTCCTATCCCCTTAATCTTCTCCTAATATCTCTCCAAAAAAACTTCAAACTGAAAACTACCCAAATCCCCCTTTTTCCTCCTAAATTTCGGCTACATGATCCCCTACTCCACTCAAACACCCTAACCGTCCAAGCAATAGAGTCCCACTGCCATACAACCATCCATTTGACAGTTAGCAAAATAAAACACACTTGCACACAACAAGACTCAAACCCTAGTCTCCTAGCAACAAGGACATAACACTTTCCCCTAAACCAATAGGCTTTTTATGACTTGATTTCCCTGCAATTATTTTAAGAACCCACCATCTAGCAGTAAGGGTTTGATTCAATTGAAACAAAAATTTTGCTAAAGCCCAGGTTTGAACCCAGGACTTCCCACACTTCTTAAGACACTTAACCATTAACGCAAGCAAGCCTATATGCAACATGACACACAAATTTAATCACTAAAGATTTGGGGTGTTACAACTCTACCCCTAAAAGAAAATTTCAGCCTCAAAATTTACCTGATGAAAATAGATAAGGGTATTGTTACCGTATCGTCTCCTCCAGTTCCCATGTGGCTTCCTCAAAACTGTGATTACGCCATAGCAACTTAACCAATGGAACAGACTTTTTCCTCAGAACTTTCACATCACGATCCAAAATCTGAACCGACTCTTCCTCAAAGGTTAGATCTGGCCAAACCTTAATCTTCTCAATCGAGGTGATGTGCATAAGATCAGAATGATATCACCTCAACATAGAGATGTGGAACACATCATGAATCCAGTCCAACTCTAGAGGCAACTCAAGTTGATAGGCAACCGGTCCCCCACGCTTCAATATACAGTAAGGCCTAATGAACCTAGGGCTTAACTTGCCCTTCTGACCAAACCTCAGTATCTTTTTCCATGGCGAGACCTTGAGAAACACTAAGTCCCCTACAGAATACCCAATCTCCTTACGCTTCAGATCCGCATATGACTTTTGTCTGTCAGATGCGGCCTTTAGTCGAGCCCGAATCAATCTAACTTTATCCTCAGTATCAAAATTTAATTCAGGGCCCAGAACACACCGTGCCCAACTCAGTCTAACACGTAGGAGTACGACACGTACGGCCATATAGTGCCTCATAAGGTGACATCTGTATGCTAGACTAGTAGCTATTGTTGTACGCAAACTCTGCCAACAGTAAGTAGTCCTCCCAGCTGCCTCAGAAATCAATCACACAACCCCTTAACATGTCCTCAAGTATCTGAATCACCCTTTCTGACTGACCATTGGTTAGAGAATGGAATGCAGTACTGAAGTCCAACCTCGTACCCAATGCCTCATGTAACTTCTTCTAGAATCGAGACGTGAAATAAGGATCTCTATCAGATATTATGGAAATTGGTACCCCATACAGTCGTACTATCTCAGACAGATACAGCTTAGCTAGCTTCTACAACAAGCAATCAGCACGAATAGGTATAAAATAGGCAGACTTGGTCAATCAATCCACGATGACCCATATCGAACCCTTCTTAGTAGGCGTTAGAGGCAGCCCACTAACGAAGCCCATAATTATTCTCTCCCACTTTCGAAGTGGAATCATAACTGGCTGAAGTAACCTTGAAAGTGACTAGTGTTCAGCCTTAACCTGCTGGCAAGTCAGACATTTACTCACAAAATCAGTAACTTCACGCTTAAAGCCTGGCCACCAATACAACTCATGAAGGTCTCGGTACATCTTATTCCCGCTAGGATACATAGCATAAGGACTACTATGCGTCTCTTGCAGTATAGACTGTCTCAGATCTGTATCCTTCGGTACACAAATTCTCCCACGAAAATAGAGTACCCCTTCACTATTTAGTCCAAAATCTACAGTTTTCCCACTATCTAACTGTGAAATTGAGGACCCAATGACTCATCCTCCAACTATTTACCCTTAATCTATTCAACCCACCTCGGTTTTACTTGAAGTTTAGCCAGCAGACTACCATCATCGAATAAGCTGTGTCGTGCAAACATCGCCCTTAGATCAGTCACAGCCCTACGGCTCAGTGCATCGGCTGCCACATTATCCTTACCAAGATGGTATTCAATCGAACAGTCATAATCCTTAACCAGTTCAATCTACCTACGTTGCCTAAGGTTTAGCCCTTTCTGTGTGAGGAGATACTTTACGCTCTTATGATCTGTGTAAATGATACACTTCTCACCATACAAGTAATGCCTCCAAATTTTCAGTGCAAATATCATCACAGGCAACTCCAAGTCATGTGTTGGATAGTTCACCTCATTCGTCTTAAGCTGACGAGACACATATGCCACTACATTTCCCACTTGTATCAGCACACATCCCAAGCCAACATGTGATGCATTGTTGTAGACAGTGAATTCTTTCCCAGAGTCTAGTTATATTAAGATAGGGGCTTCAGTCAGAACTTTCTTAAGCTTCTCAAAACTTTCCTGCTACTTATCAATCCAGTTAAACGGTTCCCTTTTATGCAACAACTTAGTTAGATGTACAGCAATCAATGAAAGCCCTCAACAAACCGTCTATAATATCCTGCTAGACCTAGAAAACTCCGAATCTCAGATACCAACGTAGGCTGCTTCCAATCCAAAGTAGCTTCAATCTTTGAAGGATCAACCCTAATCCCTTCGATTGATACCACATCCCAGAAATGTTACCTCTCATAACCAAAATTCACGGTGGCTAAACTTAGCATACAATTGTTTCACCCTCAAAATCTTAGAACAAATCGAAGATGTGCATATGTTCATCTTCAGTTCTTGAATACACTAGAATATCATTTATAAATACCACTACGAACCGATCCACATAAGGCTGGAACACTCAGTTCATCAAATCTATAAAAGCCGCTGGTGCATTCATCAGTCCAAACGGCATCACTAGGAACTCGTAATGACCATAACGAGTCCTAAATGTTGTCTTGTAAAAATCAGTCTCCTTGACCCTCAGTTGATGGTACCTTGATCGGAGATCAATCTTAGAGAAGATTGAAGCTCCTTGAAACTGGTCGAACAAACCGTCTATCCTCGGTAGAGGTACTTATTCTTAATAGTCAATTTGTTCAGTTGCTGGTAATCAATGCACATACGCACGGTTACATCCTTCTTTTTCACAAATCAAACTGGTTCTCCCCACAGAGACACACTAGGGTGGATGAACCCTCGGTCCAGTAACTCTTGAATTTGAGCTTTAAGCTCCACAAGCTCCTTCGGTGCCATTCTATAAGGGGCGATAAACACCAGAGCTGTACCAGGCAAGAGCTCTATCCCAAACTCAACTTCATGGTTAGGAGGTAACCTACACAGTTCATTGGGAAAAATATTAGAAATATCTTTAACCGTTTTAATATCTTTGATAGAAGGAATCTCAGAACAGAATTGGAAACACTGATATAGGCTAGATATGCCTCACAACCCTTATAAACTAATTTCTCGATCCTAAGTGTAGAAATCACATTTGACAAATAATTCCAGTGTTCCCCAATGACAACTACCTTGTCACCATCCACAGTTTTCAGTATCACCCGTTTAGCAGTACAATCCAAATTCACTTGATGCTTAACTAGCCAGTCCATGCCTAGTATGAAGTCGAATTCTCAAAAAAGAAGTTCATTAAATCTACCAAAAAGATCGCTCCTTAAGCCTCTAAGGGTACATCCCTAAACAATTTATTCACTCTCACTGACTGCCCTAATGGACTTAACACAGTAACCTCAATCGTTGTATTTTAGCCATCACACCCAAAGTCTGAGATACAGTGCATGGTATATAAGAGTGTGTAGACCCTTCATCAATAAATGTAGTATAAGGTGCATTATGGATAAAGAATATACCCGTAATAACATCTGGAGCCTCTCCGTCCTTTCAGCTACGTGCAGCATAAAATAGAGCTGGCTACCTCGCTTTTTTATGAATAGTACCTCTGCTCGGTGCTCTACGACCACGGCCCATACCATTTCCACCTTTGGCCTGACCACAGCCTCTTGGCGGGTGCTGAACACCTCTCGGCAGCTGAACAGTACCCATACCAGTAGCTTGCATCTAATCGGGCCTCTGTGGACAATCTTTGATACGATGCTCTATAGATCCGCACGTCAAACATGCCTCTAACATTTTCTAGTATTTTCCCTGATGGCGTCTACCACAATTAGCACAACACTGCGGTCCAATAACAACAACAGGTACCCCAGCTCTAGCCGACTCATCAAATCTGACCGTCTTTTTAGCCCCACAGTAGAACTTGAGGGCTCCCAAACCCTCTTGCTCCTTCCCTTATCCTTCTCACGATTCTGGCGCGCTTAGCGCACTTCACATCTTTGGTGCTCTTCGCCTTTTCCACTAACACAGTGAAATCTTGCTCCCTCTGTGGAGCTATCAGAACTCATAGATTATCTCTGAGGCCGTCCTCAAAATGAACACAATGCTCATATTCATTTTCTACCATCCCACGTGCATAGCGGCTCAGTCGCAAAAATTTCGCCTCGTATTCGAGCACAGACTTACCCCCTAGGTCAGATTCAGAAACTCTGTCCTCCGAGCATCCACATAACTAGCACCCACATATTTCCCTTAGAATACATTCTTAAAGAATTCCCAAGTCAACCAGTCAGACTGAGTGCCCTCTTTCATTGTAAGCCACCACTAATAGGCTTCATCTCGTAAGAACGACACTGCACTTTTTAATTTCTGCTCTGAGGTGTAGTCAAGGTCATCCATGATCCTCTCTGTGCCCTCAATCATATATTCAGCCACATTAGGGGCAACCCCAGCGATACCCTAAAGATCTCAGCCCCATTAGACCTGAGTCATTTTGTCACCGACCCACGGCACACAGTACAAGTATTAGGCCCAGCGACCTTTTCCAAAATTCTCAACATAGCTTGGGACAGTGCGTCGTCACCAGCTACACTATCGTGTGACCCAGTTTCAGTTACAGGTGAAGCTAGTGCCTCTCTAGCTTCATTGTTAGGCATATGGCTCGACGACAACGATCCAGCCTGAGCACCTCTACGGCCACCACCGCGGCCTCTTGTACCCCTTCCACGAGCACCTCTGATGCTCATTATCGAATTACGTTTTATCTGTATTAACAGTTTTATGCATCAGTTTTACAGTTCCAATGTTTATTACAGGATATTTTATGGAAAATATTATCAGTAATCCAGGATTTTTGTTTTCGAAGATTGGAGTTTCACTATAGTTTCAGTTTTCCCTAAACAGAGTATTTTGGTACAGCCTATTGCTCACAGTAGTCTCACTATCAAACAAACAGTAGTTTTAGAGGACTTACAGAATCGGCGCCGGAGACTCGGTAGACCACACATTCAAAAAATAACACTTCAAAAATACTTTTCAACCATTTAAAACAGTTCTTTTGGAAATTTATATTTTTAGAAAATCCAAATCCACAATCGAGTTTTACAAACCCGGCTCTGAAACGACTAAATGTAACACTCTATACCCGGCCTAGACGTTATGGCCAAATCTACGATGTCCCATTGAAGTGTATTTTGAAAAGTGCCATTTTGTTCGAAAAGTCCGTACTATATAAAAATCCCTCATAGTGATCTTTTACAAAACTTTTAAGTGAAAAGCTCCAATAGGTTTAGCAAAAGTTTAATCATTTTAGGCTATTACACTTTGAAGGCATTGTTTATTGTAGTAGCTTTTGAAATATATTGCAATGGCGTGGTGTTTTGAAAACATTTATCTTTTGAAAATTCGCATCTTACTACTAGCAGATATAAAACAAAGTGAGTAATCCCAAATCAAAGAAAAAATTAAAGAGCCCTATTACATAACAAAAACCCAAATAAAATAGCTTAAAGATTAAATGTTTGAAATAGTAGCAAAAGCGGTTGTGTGGCCTCTATCGAGTCCCTAGCAGTACTAACCCACCTGATGATTACCTGTACAGGAAAACAGAAGGGTGAGTTTATGAAAAACTCCGTATGTATTCCCTTTACAATAATCAGTCGAAACGTAGGCAAACACAGTTTGGGCCTAAGCCCATTTCAGTGACAGTCCAGTAAGAGTGTCGGCCTTAGCCCATTATAGTAACAATATTAGTGTGGGCGTTAGCCCATTACAACAATAGTAATAGAAATGTAAACAGAAATCATAGCCATCCATCCTCTACACTGCACTCTGTCCAGTCCTACACTCTATGTGGGGATAAAATCAAGCCACCCATCCCTACACTCCAAATATAGCACCGGTTGCGGCATAAAATAGTATTTGTAGCAGAGCTGCCAGTACAATATACTTCCTCCAAATATATCAAACCCACCTCCATGCAGTGTGTTATGTCATAATATCATACGTGTATGCAAAATGTCACGCTCGAATATAGTTAAACATATCATAGAGGTATATCAGTCATTTTACCTCTAAGGGGTATAACAGTCATTTCATCAGTATGGGGTTTAAGTGTACTTACCGACCCAACAGTAAGTCCATAGTCATCTCAGGCGACCCGTGCAACCTTAACGATCAAACAGTAAAAATGGGCCCAAGGCCCATAACACGGCCCATGAGGGCCTACACGCCTGTGTGGCCCAGTAAGCCCAGAAATGGCATTGTTCGTAGAACTAAACAACCTGGCCCAATAATCTCCACACGTCCGTGTGGTTTACCCGTGTGGGCCCACGAGCCCATGGGGCCCACACGGCCTATTTCGGCCCAACGTGGCTGAAAACGGGCTAAGCCCAATGAAATTGCTCATGGTGGCCTCTACTGTCAAGCGCATATGTTTTATTCGTTCGGATCACGACAGAGTGAGGGCACGCTCGTATAGCATCTGTGGACATGTTTTCCGGCTTTTTCCATTTAGTAGTTAGTGAGTGTGATTACACACCTTATTACGAAGAGTGCCAAAAGTCCACAAGCACCACAACCTACATTCATACATGACATACAATCAATGTTTTAAACACTAGGGTTAAAAACCCTCTGAATAACACTTAATCCCAACACGGTGATTATTACCTACCTTGATTGACAAAAGTGTTTCAGCCTACTTATCTCACTGACCAAGATTAACTTCAAGATCCTTAGCAAAAATCTACATTTAAACCTAATCTGTTAACTATAACTCTAAATGTAAACAACTTGAACCCAGTACACAACTTACCAGAATGTAGAACTAAAAGTGGAGGGTAGCAGAAATTGACTTATACAAAGTACACCCTAAACTGAGGCACAAGATGGTGCAATCACCCCTGACAGACTGATAAATAACAAATGTTAGAGGGGAAAGCTATTAACAAAGAACAAAGAGAACAAGCAACTGTACTTACTCCGACAATAGAAAGTTCGGCTAACCCCATAAAGTGAAAAGAGAAGAGAGCTGAAAGCAAGAAGTAAGGAACAGAGAAGTCAAGATTAAGAGGAAGAAGGAAGAGAGAATCGACCAAAGTATACTAAACAAAAGAGGGAAGTAATAATCTCAAGAAAATTGGGAGGAGGGGACAGAAGGCATTCGGCCAAAAGAGGTAGGAGAAAGATTGATGAAAAGAAAGGCAAGGGACCTCCAAACGCTAACCCGAAATGAACCAAAACACAGCCAATAAACCTTGCACTTGATGGTCTTCAACAAATAGGGAAGAATAAAAATAAAAATAAAAGTGATAAAAACGAATCAAAGAGTGAAAAACCCAAAACCAAATCCCAAAACTCCCCAAAATCAAACTCACAAGTCCCTACATTCCCAATTCGGCTCCAACACTCTCTCTACTTCCCATCCCCTTGACTTTCTCCTAATATCTCTCCAAAAAACCCTCAAACCAAACACTACCCAAATCCCTCTTTTTCCTCCTAAATTTCGGCTACATGATCCCCTACTCCACTCAAACACCCCAACCATCCAAGCAATAGAGTACCACTAGCATACAACCATCCACTTGACAATTAGCAAAATAAAACACACTTGCACACAGCAAGACTCGAACCCCAGTCTCCTAGCAACAGTAACATGCCACTATCCCCTAAACCAATAGACTTTTTATGACTTGATTTCCCAGCAATTATTTTAAGAACCCACCATCTAGCAGTAAGGGTTTGATTCAATTAAAACAAAAATTTTGCTAAAGCCCAGGTTTGAACCCAGGACTTCCCACACTTCTCAGGACACTTAACCATTAATGTAAGCAGGCCAATATGCAACATAACACATATATTTACTCACTAGAGATTTGAGGCGTTACAGCTTGATCTTACATTCTGAGTCTTAACTTTCTCATCTAGCTGAAGATAATCCCAGATGAAATATTCATGCAAGCTACATCTAAAGCAGGCTTTATCATTCAATCTACACTGTCCAAAATGTTATTTTCCACATCCTCCACAGTCAGGTTTATTTGATCTAACATTACCTACACTGGCTATTGACACAGCTAGAGTTTTTAAACTCGTACTTTGCTTCCCACGATCTCTATTAGAGTATTACATTGGTGTATTTGATCAACTAAACAAATCTCAATATTTCTTTTATGAAGAGTGATACGGATTACTCATTGATCTTTTTCTCGAGTCTCTAGCTTCTGAATCTGTTTTTCTTTTTTCTTTGCTAAGAACCTCGGCTCTACAAGCCCTTTCAACCAGAACTACAATTTCTTTCAACTCTAGAATTTCAACTAATAGTTTTATATATTTGTTCAGCTTGTCAACGAACCATTTACACATAATCTCCTCAGTAAAAACATACTCACGTGCATACTTGCTTAACCGTAAAAACTCTCTCATATTCAGTGATAGTCAAGCAGCTTTGTTTTAACTCTAAAAACTCTTTTTGTTTTTGATCAAGGAATCGCTAGCTTATATATTTCTTTTCAAACTCCGTCTGAAAATATCCCCAGGTCACTTATTCCCTCGGTATTACAGACACCAAGGTATTCCACTATTGATATGCAGTGTCTCTCAGCAAAGATGCAACACATTTAACACATTCCTTAGAAGTACAAGACAATTCATGAAATACTCAAATCATATTTTTGAGCCAAAACTCGGCTTTTTTAGCATCATCATCAATAGTAGCCCGAAACTGTTCACCCTTATGTTTACGAATTTTATCCACTAGCGGCTTGTTCAATTGTATTAGATCTACAGCTTAAGAAACAACAAGAATTTGTTGAGGCATAGGTCAGGGTAGAGGTTGTTGAGCAGCCGGATTAGTATGAATATATTACGTGAAAATTTCGTTCATCATTTGGAAAAAGGCTTATTTAGCCTCACCTCCGTGACTACTTGACATGGGTCTAGATTCAGTAGGCGTTGTCCCTTGAGCTGGAGCTAGCGCATTACTCTCTACATCATCTGCTATAGCTCATTCGGGATCTATTACTATACGAAACACAATTTAACTTGTCAGGAATCATCACACTATTGCAAAGTATATATGGCATGTATAGCTAAACTCTCACTCACGCTACATTATTCTTAGAATCTACTAATCCATAGCTCTGATACCAATAAAATGTAACACCGTAACCCGTATCCGTCGCTAAAATAGGGTTACGAGGTATTACCGATCAAAACATAACACATATATCATATATTTATCATCATAAAGCATTCATTCTCATTCATCATTCAATACAACCACATTGTCCCTTATAAGGACATACGAGGACTTAAACAAGCTTCAGAAGTGGTTCGGGACTAAACCGATAACATACGAAAAGTTTAAAAACTTTAAAAATTTTTTCATCTATACAAGGGTCACACGCCCATGTGAGTAGGCCCTAAGCCTCACACAGCAAGCAGGCACACCCGTGCCTTAGGCCCTGTGAAAATAGGACATACATACTGACTTGCATCACACGGTCGAGGACACACCCGTGTGCCAGGCCGTGTGAAATCTGGAGAGTATGCTAACTTGGGTTACATGGCCAACCACACGCCCGTGTGCTAGGCCGTGTGCCATTTAGGGGGTATCCTGACATATACCACACGACCATTCAAACGTCCAAGTGTGAGACTATGTGGAGCATACTGAACTAAATTCAATTTCAACACCAGGGAACACACTGCCATGTAAGCTAACCATGTGTCGCACACGAATGAGACATATGCTCGTATCTCTGCCCGTATGGACAAAAATAAGCCATTTGCAAAGGCAATTTGCCACCCATTTTACACATACCCTAGTAAACTCAATTGGTACCATTTTAAATCACAAATAATGATGGTCGTGAAACTAACTAAAAATTCGACTAAGGCAAGCACACTTATCGAACAGTAGTATAGTTATGGTGAGACCGGGAATATCGTATCCACGAGGACTAAAATTACTAGTAATTACTATCTTTTTATTATTTAGCCTTAGAATTAAAGGATGTTTTTAAACTAAAACTAATTATCTAATTAACTAAGATTACAACAGAGATTAAAGTTGGAAAATATTTTTTAGAAAACCAATGAAGAATGCAATACCCAAGGAAGAATTCATCTAGACTTCACTTATTACTTCTGAATTAGATGATTTATTCACTTGACTTAATCCGTAGAAATCCCTAGTTTATGGTATTATCTCTCTCGAGACTGAAAACAACTGACTCTAGGTTGATTAATAGAAATCTCTTTCTAATTAAAACCTTTATTGTCACATTAACTCGGTCTATGGATTCCCTTATTAGATTTGATTCTAATCCGGCAGATTTATGTTGCCCTATCTCTAGGATTGCATGCAACTCTAATTAATTATCAATGATCTACTCTTAAACAGGGATTTTTGCTCCACTGAATAAACACATCAAAACCTAAATTAATATCCTGAAATGTCACTATCTGTTTGGTGAGAAATGTCACGTGTTTTCTGATCATAAAAGTCTGAAGTATTTAATGAAACAAAAAGATTTGAATCTGGGACAGAGAAGATGGCTTGAATTACTAAAGGACTAGGGACTTGTGACAGATTATCATCCGGGTAAAGCAAATGTTCTTGTTGATTCCTTGAGTCGAAAATCGTTGTTTGCTTTGCATGCGATGAATGCTCATTTGGTTCTGTCTAATGATGGTTCAATTTTAGCTGAATTAAAAGCAAGACCCTTGTTCTTACAACAGATTATCGAAGCTCAGAAGTCTGATAATAAATTAATAGCAAAACGAGCTTAGTGTGATTCTAATTTCTGAGTTGATGTTGATGATTGTTTGAGATTCAGAAATAGACTTTGTGTTCCGAGAAATCCAGAGTTAGTTCAAACAATTTTGAGTGAAGCTCACAGTAGTAGATTTTCTGTACATCTAGGAAGTACGAAAATGTATAACAATTTGAAACAACTATACTGGTGGCCGGGAATGAAAAGAGATATTTTTGACTTTGTTTCGAGATGTCTAATCTGTCAGCAAGTTAAAGCTGAGCATCAGGTGCCATCTGGTTTGTTGCAACCGATTATGATTCCTAAATGGAAGTGGGATCAAGTAACCGTGGATTTTGTTTCAGGTTTGCCCCTGTCTCCGAGAAAGAAAGATGCAATTTGGGTTGTAGTTGATCGTTTCACAAAATTAGCTCATTTTATTCCAATTCAATCTGATTTCTCACTCAATAAATTAGCTGAGTTATATATTTCTGATATCGTGAGATTGCATGGTGTGCCATTGTCTTTTGCGTCTAATAGAGATCTGCGATTCACTTCGCGTTTCAGGAAGAAATTGAAAGAGGCTTTGGGCATAAAATTGCACTTCAATACTGCCTTTCATCCGTAGACGGATGGTCAATCCTAGTGGATTATTCAAATACTCGAGGATATGTTGAGATGTTGCATTCTTGAGTTTGAAGATACGTGGGAACAATACTTACCTTTGATTTAATTTGCTTATAATAATAGCTTTCAATCGAGCATTAAAATGGCACCGTACGAAGCCTTATACAATAGAAAGTGGAGAACTTCTTTATACTAGTCTAAGCTCAGTGAGAATAAGATTTACAGTATTGATCTGATAAAAGAAACAGAACTTGAAAGTAATCTAAGATAGTTTGAAAGCTGCCTCTGATCGTCAAAAATCTTATCCAAATTTAAAATGAAAAGATATCGAATTTGAGATCGATGATAAAGTGTTTCTAAAAGTATCTCTGTAGAAGAAACTGTTCCGATTTGGTAAAAAGGGCAAGTTTAGTCTAAGGTTCATCGGACCGTATGAAATCATCGAGTGAGTTGGGCCGGTTGCTTATAGATTGAGGCTACCATCTGAGTTAGAAAAGATTCATAATGTATTTCACATATCGATGCTTCGATAATACAGATCTGATCCTTCGCATGTAATTTCACTGTCTGAGATTGAAATTCAGCCTGATATGACTTACGAAGAAAAGCCGATCCGTATTGTAGCTCGCAAGGTTAAAGAGTTGTGAAATAAGAAAATTCCATTAGTTAAGGTGATGTGGCATCGACACGGTGTTGAAGAGGCCACGTGGGAGTCTGAAGATGCTATGAGACAACAATATCAAAATCTGTTTAACGGTAAGATTTTTGGGGACAAAAATCCCTAAGGGGAAGAATTGTAACAGTCTGATTTTGACCCTAGTTGGAATAGTGGTTTCGGGACCACATATCTGAGTTAAAAAAATATTTTAATATTATTTTCTATGTCTGTGATATGTGAATTTTTATCTGGGAAGCTTCTGTATTTAATTTGTCTGTTTCTGTGCTCAATTTTACAAAAGAGACTTAATCGCGTAAAATGCAAAAGTTGCATGCTAATTTTTAATGGAGTTATTTGGCCTTGGCTTTTAAAATAAGGATCCTTGCATGGTAATTATACCATTGATAAAGTAAGTGGACAATATTGGACATGTGTTAGGTGAATTTAATATTTTATAATAAAGCTTATTTTTGTAATTTGTAAATTAAAGCTTAAATAAATAAAAACAAAACAAAAGGCGGCCTAATCATCTTCTTATTCAGCCGAAACTTAAGAAAGATATAGGGGTTTTAAGTTTTTGAAATTTTGGCATTTTGGAAGCTTGATTCGAGTATGAGTTTTGCTCCATTTTTGATAATTTCTACGTTTCTGTGATCGTTGCTTTGTGTTCTTCAAAATCCATGTCTGAATTTCTGTTTTTGTTGAAGATTATTAAATATGCCATTGATGATTATATGAGCTTTGTAATGTTTTTATATGGTTTATGAAAGATATATGTGAGATTAACAAGCTTTGTTCTTGAATTTTTGATGGAATAGAGCTATTTGGGCTAATTTGTGAAAATGAGGTTTTGAAGGACTAATTGTGGATTAAATATGCTATTTGGGCTTGCATGGAAGCTATATATATTCGGCCAAGCTATAGTCTTGGTGAATTTTGCATATTTGTGATTTTGAAAAAATGGAGTAAATTGTCAAAGTGTGAAAATGTAAGGGCTAAAAATGCAAAGTGTCCTAAATATGTGTTCATGGATTATTTTGAATGAAATGAATGATTGAATGGTTGAATTTGAATTGAATTAGATCAAGAATAAAGAAAATCAGACTTAGATTGAGGGAAATCCAAAATTGTCGAATAGTCAACTCGTTTCTGTCCGAAATTCGTACGAGGTAAGTCAAATTAGAATTACGTGTTAAATTGACTAAATTATGCGCATACAAACTTTAATCTGTATTGGACGGCCTTGAGAGCCTGCGGAATAAATTTCGAATAAATTTCGATAATATGCTAGTATCTAAAAAGCTCTGTATGTTCTAAAGGAATGTTGACATTGATTTGAGATATCATGTAAAACTGTGTCTGGGACATAGGCCTCGATTTGAGATTTACGTCTAAGACCATGTCTGGGACATAGGCATCATTTTTGATTTTTTGTAAGACCTTGTTTGGGATAGAGGCATCGATACTGAATTACATGTAAGACCACGTCCGGGACGTCGGCATTGTGCCCGTTTGAGTATCTATATCGTTTTTGAACTGTTTGGTGATAGAGTATGAGATATGGGAATGAATATATGAAATGTATAATTTATACAGGTACGTTTTTATTGTACTAAATTTCTGAATATGAAAGACTCTGTTTCTGTGAAATAATGAATGTGAAGTATGTATGAAATCATCAAAATAAAACATGACATGTATACAAGAAAATGAGCATGGTTAGGCTCATGAACTATTTTGTGAAATGGCTATGAATTCTTGCTGTTGATTTGTACTTTATATGCTTTAATAGTTATATCAATTGTATTTGGCTTACTAGGCTCATTAGAGCTTACTCTGTGTGATTTCTATCTGTTTTACAGTTATTGTAGCTACTGAAGGCTCAGGGACAGTCGAGGATTGTCACCATACTATCGAACTTATTTTGGTACGTTTGAAAGTGTAAATATTTTTAAGTATGCCATGTATAGGCTAGAATATCTATGTATTTAAGCTTTGATATGTATATATGTTATGCCATGAGAGTTGGCTAGCAAATGGTATGTTTGTGCTTAGTTTTGGTAAATGGTTTGTGATGCCAAGTTGTGTATGCTTGTAATGGTTATATGGCCTTGTATGTTGTGGTCATTTTGAAATATGCCAAATTGAGGAAATGGTAAGTTTAAGCATAAGTTAGAAGGTGTCATAAGTGAGTTATGAAATGAGCATTTTGGCATGTTGTTGTAATAAGATTTTTAATGTGTTTTGGTATGGATATGAATAGGTTATTTAATGATGATGATTAGTATAATGAAGCATGTTTTGAGCATGAAATTGGCTGAAAATTTTAGTATAAATGTTGTTATTTATTACTTGTAGAAATGACCCAAAAGGGGTGGCAAGTTGCCTTAAACAAAGCCTGCATGGTGCCATACGGTCAGGGAACACGGGCGTGCCTTGTGGCCGTGTATGCAAAGCAGTAACCTCTTAAGATCACACGGCCATGGCACATGGCCGTTCTATTGGCAGTGTGTAAAAGTCAGTATATATACTCTATTTTGGCACAGCCTGGTCACACGGGCATGTGACCTCAACAGAATTGGAAAAAAAATTTTAAGTTCTGAAAGTTCTAAATTTGTTCGGTTTAGTTCCAACCTCTTCTAAAAGTATGTCTTAGGTCTTGGAGACCTCCATAAGAGATAAATTGTTTTCTTGCTTATGCATTAATATCATGTGATATTTGTGATTCTGTATTGATCTGTAATGTTCTGTCTGTCTGGTAATACCCCTTACCTATTCCGGCGACAGTTATGGGATAGGGGTGTTACAGCAGCTGGGGTCATAGATGCCTGTAGCAGGCATCATGGCTAACCAACATGATGAAGGTGCATAATGGATGTGACGATGGAGGTGTGGAAAATTGTCAGCCTCCATAAACTTGTCTGTATAAATTCATAAGGCGACGCCGGATTCTTGGACACTCAACTGCCGTACTAGACTACCAAGGCAGAATTGGACTATTCCTGGGTCGTCGTACTCCGCCATAACTGTTTGCAACTAAAACGTTGAGCATAATTCCAAAGTGAACTCTAGATACGTCGGCTCGACGATATCAAAGAAGCGGTCCCACGGAGCGATGGCGAGGAGGGCCCAAACTGAATCATGTAACATCCTAATTTTGTGCTTACTCGGAACAGTGGTTTTCGGATAGCAAATTCGATGAGGAAAATTTCATTTTTATTATATTTTTATGGTCTAGAATTTCACGAAATGATTTCGTGAAAATTTTGTTCGAAAATTTCGACGTTTGGGCACTCAATTTTGTAAAAGGGACTAAATTGTAAAAAGTGTAAAAGTTGAGTTCTACATGTTAAAGGTATCAAATTGTTATGAAATTTTAAATGAGAGGTCCTTAAATGATAATTAAACCATTGCATAACTTTTTGGACAAAAATAGCCTTGATTGGGTAAAATTTGAAAGAATAGTAAAAAGGGCATTTTGGTCAATTTAGGGGTAAAATAAATTAAAAGACAAATTTTAAACTCCAAATGTGTCCCTTTCTTCTTGCTACAGCAGAATGTACCAAGAGCAGCCATGGTTAGGGTTTGGCCAAGCTTCCAAGCTTAATAGTAAGTGATTTCGAGCTCTATTTTTAATGTTCTATGTATTTTTGAAATCTCGGAAACATGATTTGCTCATTTCTACCATTATTTTGAGCTAGGATTTATGTTTAAAAATTTACCCATGAATGATATGCATGTATTTTGATGTTTAATGGTAGAATATGAGGCTTGAAATTGTGTTAAACAACTTTTGCTAAGCGATTTTACGTGAAAACGACTAAAACGATATAATCGGTAAAAATACCTAATGTTCATAAGTACATGTTAGAGTGAGAATTTGATGTTTCCATAGAAGGGAAAAATGATCAGCATGTCATAAAACATAAGAAAATAGGAAGAAGTTTAATTTTCGAACCTTGGGGAAAAAGTGCAAATATACAAAAGTTTAGGGTTCAAAATGAAAATTTGTAAATGTAAGTTTTTTAGACCCATATGAATAGTGTGACTAATTAGTAGGCTAAATGTGATATTATAGATCAAGGAAATCGAGATTTGAGCTTAAATCGGGAAAATACAAGGTTATGGACTAGAATGGTAAATTGCCATTTCTGGATCCGAGGTAAGTTTGTACGTAAATAATTTATCGATTCTTTTTATTTTACTATATTTTGCTATCATATGAAATGTGGCTGCCTATAGAATGATTATTTGTTGTAAATTGCAAATTGAAAAAGGACTATGAATAAATTGTAACATGTTGGAAAGTGAGGAATTTCCCGGTTAAGCGTTCGGAATAGAAACGATACGAATGATCTATTTTGAGGTCATGTGTGTAGTACTAAGTGCAGGCTACTACGTGTACTGGATAATTGGTCGCATGTGTAGTACCAAGTGCAAGCTACTATGCGTACCCGATAACTTCGATCACGTGTGTAGTACTAAGTGCAGGCTACTACGTGTATCAGATGGTTAGGTCACGTGTGTAGTACTAAGTGCAAGCTACTACGTGGACCGGATAATTGGTCACATGTGTAGTACTAAGTGCAAGCTACTATGCGTACCAGATAACTTTGGCTACAAGTGTGAAAATATGTGCAGGCAACTGAGTATCAGTTAGTATTCCGAAGAGTTCAACGAGAAAATCGATTAAGTAAATATAAATGCGAACATGACTATATGATGAATAAGTGCAGGTCTATGTTTAAGAAAATTTTGAGCAATATGCTCGATATGTGAGTGAACTTCGATAAGATAAAATGGATTAAGTGAAATTATGTAAGAGTGAATTTTAGTAGTAAAATAGTGTTGGACAGAAATAGTTATGTTACTTTGAAAATTCACCAAATATTGTGTAATTTGAATTAAATTTCATATAAATTATGGAATTAAATATTTATGAGTCTATTTTCATGAAAAAGAAACAGGGGGAGCAAAAGAGTTGTATATTATGTGATATTCTAATTTTTGCGAGACAGTGTCAGAATGAATTTGAGATCCCTTATTTTGAATTGGAAAAATTGTTAAAATTTTTTAGAAACATAATTATGGGTTATTATTTATATGCTTAGAATATTTGATGAGTATGCTTTTAAGAGAATCAAACAAAAACATTATCCGAGTCTTGTACTATGAGATAAATAAATTTTAGTGAAGAAAGGTCGAAGTTGTCAAATAGCAAAACAGGGGAGACTTTGAATAATAAACTGTGCTTATTGGCTAAACCAAAAATTTTGAAAATTTTATGGTGGAAATATATATGAGTCTAGCTTCTGGAAAAATTTACGGATCTTAATTTTTAGTTTTTTAACTCCAGATATAAATGATTTAGTGACTATGACTCAAGAAACTAGCATAACCAGAACATGTGTAAACGTACAATTGAGTTAGTTTTACTGTGGAAAGCATGTTAGTAAATTGCTTATTATTATTTCATGCAAGCTGACTAAGCGTAAAGCTTACCCCCTCCTTTCCATTTCTTTTAGTGTTGTTAGGTTAGCTCAGGGTTGGAGATCGTCGGAGGCAGCATCACACTATCAAGCCAACACCTTGATAGTATAAACACATATGCTAGAATTATCAAGTGAGTGGCATGTATAGGGACCTAGTTTTATAACATGTGTTATTATAATTTGGCCAAATATATTGGTCTTTAGTGAGCTAATGATCCTTACTTATAAATCTAGCTATTTATGTTATGTTTGATATTGGTGATGTGCATATGCTTGTTTGCCATGCATGGTTGGTAATATGTTATGTGTTGTTGTGAATGTTTAAGTCCATTAACGCCTCGAACCCTGTCCCGACATTGGATACGGGTGAGGGGTGTTACAAATAAGCTAGGTGGACCTGCTCTAATGTAGACCAATCGATGCAACGGCCCACACCAAGGGGTCGGGCACGTAGAATCTAAAATAATTCTTCCTAGGGCCCTGGTGAAAATTAAAGGAATGGATGGCAGATCTTAGTGGTGGCACTCAAAGAGGTCGCACCTGGTCCCTTTCATTTTTTTAGAGGTGGGGACGAAAGTTTTCTTGCCTCTAGTGTTTGTCATGGTGTGCCTGAAAAATAAAATAATGTATTAGTAAAGGGCATCACTACATATGTAAACTAAGGCTTGAGATAGTAGAATTCAAATAGTCCAATGAACCAAAAATGTGTACGACTATCCAATCATGCATAATTCATATACGAAATGGAAGAACGAAATAAGACAAGACAAAAGTAGATAATAACGATGAAATAAGAACAAGTATACTGAATAAACTAAGCAAAAATCAAGAATTCCTAACTAAATAACTAAACCTATTGAATAATTAGTCTAAGACAGTAACAATCTAGCCATAAAGAAATACTAAAAGATAATGCTAATCATTAGTAAATGACTAATAATAATAACAATAAAAATAAGGAATTAAATAAGTAAGGAATTATAAAATAAAAAAATAAATGAAACAAAATAAAAAGAATTAAATAAAATAACGTAAAAATAATGCTAAGGAAGAGCTATAGGGTAAACTGACGGCGTTAAGGGTGGTGGTCGGAGTAGGGATGGAAGTGGAGGGGGTAGTAGTGGCAAAAGGTGGCCAGAGTATGGGCAAGGTAGGAGCGGTGGCTGAGGTTTGTGTGAGGGAAGGAGAAAAAGAGGGTGTTATAGGTTTGAGCAAGGATGGAGAAAGGAAAGAGAGGAAGAAATAAAGGGAAGGAAAGTAGGGTGTTGGTCGCCGGAGGTTCGTCGAAGAGTGGTGGCCGGAGTGGAAGGAATGGATAGTGGGGAAGATTAATAGTGGTAGAGAGTCTTTAAATAGGAAAGAAGGAAAAATTAAGGTTAGGGAAGGGGAATAAGTGGGGGCCACGATCGTGTAAGCCCTGTTTTGGGCAACACGGCCGTGGCCCACGCCCGTGTGGTGTGCTCCTAGCCCATGTTTTTCGTGAAATATTAGTGTGTGTCGCACATGGTCCCTTTGACACCCCCATGGCCCCAGGCAGTGTGGTGCACATGGCTGCGTCACACGGCTGTGTGCACATTTGTTCGCTTCTCCCATGCCCGTGTTCATGACTTGTGCTTATGGTCTGATGATTTAAGTCAGTATTGCACACGACCTGTGGACACGCCCGTGTTCATAGACCATATGGCCCACATAGCCGCATCACACGGCCATGTGGTGATTTCTTCGTTTCCCCCACGCCCGTGGTAGGTCCAACATGCCCGTTTCTATTAATCAGGATTGCGCATGGCTTTCGAGCACGGCGGGCATCAGCCCGTGTTCTATTCTGACTTGTTGAACATTTTGATCTTTGAGCAAGTTCCCACACGGCTTCAAGCACGCCCGTGTTAATGATCGTGTGGCATCCAGGGCTACCTCGTATGGCCTTGGTGATTTAACATATGCCGTGTCTCTGCTGATTTATTTGGGAAATTAAAGTGCAGTTTCACCTCGGTTTGGGACACGCTCATGTCCCTAGCCGTGTGGTGCACATGGCTGTGTTACAAGGCCATGGATATTTATCGTAGCCCGTATGTCATCCTATCTTTGGAAAAATACTTGTCCTGTTTTAGCACGGCCATGGACACGCCTGTGTCTCCTACCCGGGGCGATCCCACAACCTTGAGCACGCCCATGTGCTAGGCCATGTGTCCCAAGAATACCTGCTGTTAGATTGTAAAACAAATGGAAAAACAAACTAAAGTTACTTAGTGGGGTTAGTGCTCGGTTTGCCTTCTGAAAAGTGCTTATTTAGAGTCTAAGCTCAACTTTACCTTGTGGGTATGTTAGGCAGGTTCGCGGAGCCGTAGCTTCTCTCCATTGTTTTTAAAATCCTTACCGTTATAAAGTTTAAGACGATGTGCATTTACTTTGAAAGTGCTTTGGGTTGGGTGGCTTGCCTCTATTATGCCATATTGAAAGACGGTTTGGACTACGAATGGACCTGACCATCGTGATTTAAGATTCCCAAGAAACAATTTGAGCCTTGAGTTGTGTAACAGGACAAGATCTCCAACTTCAAATTGCTTGTGTTACTTTAAACTAGCATCATGGTGGCGTTTCATTGCTTCCTTGTATAACCGTGAGTTCTTATAGACATTAGCTCGCCATTCATCTAACTCATTCAGCTGCATCAATCTCTTTTCACCTGCGAGTTTGGGATCAAAGTTCAAAAATTTTATAGCCCAGAATGCTTTATGTTCTAGTTCAAACGGTAAATGACAACTCTTCCCATAAACAAGTCTGTAAGGAGATGTTCCGATAGGGGGTCTTCAAAGCAGTTCTATAGGCCCATAAAGCATCATCTATTTTCTTTGCCCAATCCTTCCTATTTGACTCTACAGTCTTTTCTAGGATACGTTTAAGCTCTCGGTTAGCGACTTCGACTTGTCCACTAGTTTGAGGATGGTAAGGGGTAGCTGTTCTATGGGAAACTCCATATTTCTTAATGGTTTTATCAAATTGAGCATTACAGAAATGAGTACCCCTATCACTGATAATTGCTCTAGGTGTTCGAAATCGAGAGAAAAGTTTCTTAAGGAACTTCACCCCCACTCTAGCATCATTAGTAGGTAAGGCCTGGGCTTCCACCAATTTAGACATATAATCAACGGCTACTAATATGTATTTATTCCCAAACGAGCTAGGGAATGGACCCATGAAATCAATACCCCATACATCAAATATTTCACATGAAAGCATGTACGTTTGAGGCATTTCATCACGTTTAGAGATATTATCTATTTGTTGGCATTTATCATAAGAAATAACATACCTATTGGCGTCATTGAATAGTGTGGGCCAATAAAAACCTGATTCGAGTGTTTTATGTGCGGTCCTAGTCCCATTGTAATGTTCTCCAGTCGGTCCTGAGTGGCAATGTTCCAATATTCTAATTGCTTCTGACTTTGTAATGCATCTTCTAATGTCTTGATCTGTACATATACGAAAAAGAAAAGGATCTTCCCAAAAGTAGTTTTTCACATCAGTAAAGAAGCATTTCTTTTGCTGATGTGTCAACCCTTTTGGTGCAATGTTAGCAGCTAAATAATTCGCAATGTCTGTGAACCAATGTTCCTCGGAGTCAAATATAGAAAAGAGTTGTTCTTCAGGGAACGAGTCGTTTATCTCATGTTCGCCAAGTCCTTTGAGATGTAGGTTTTCTAATTTAGATAGATGATCTGCTGCAAGATTTTCTGCTCTTTTCTTATCTTGAATTTCTAAATCGAATTCCTGCAACAATAAAATCCATCTTATTAGTTGTTTAGTAAGGAGGTATCGAAGAGCTGAATGGTCAGTGTAAATGACAACTTTAGATAATATTAAATATGGTCTAAATTTATCGAATGCAAAGACCACAGCCAACAATTCTTTCTCAATTATCGTATAATTTTCTTGTGCGACTGTCAAAGTTTTGCTAGCATAATAGATCGGTTGAAAGTGCTTGTCTTTTCGCTGTCCAAGAACCGCACCAACTCCAAAATCACTCACATCACACATTACTTCAAAGGGTAAATTCCAATTAGGTGCAACCACAATTAGGGCATTAATTAATTTATCCTTAAGAGTATTAAATGCTTCTAAACATTCCTAATTGAAACTGAAAGGCACATCTTTTTCTAGTAATTTTGTTAAAGGCTTAGCTATTTTAGAAAATTCTTTAATAAACTTTCTATGGAATCCGACATGACCTAAAAAGCTTTGAATATCCTTAACTGAACTAGAGGGAGGTAATTTCTCAATAGTTTCAACTTTCGCTTTGTCAACCTCGATTCCTTTGCTAGAAATTTTGTGGCCTAATACAATCCCTTCACGAACCATGAAGTGACATTTTTCCCAATTCATTACTAGGTTCGTTTCCTCACATCTCCTTAGAACTCGTTTTAAATTTTCAAGGCAAAGATGGAAAGAGTTATCGAGTACCGAGAAGTCATCCATAAATACCTCCGTAATGTCTTCCACTAGTTCATAAAAAATGGCCAACATGCATCGCTGAAAAGTAGCAGGAGCATTACATAATCCAAAAGGCATTCGTCAATAAGAAAACGTACCGTATGGACTTGTAAATGTCATTTTATCTTGGCCCTCAGGAGCTATTGGGATTTGGAAATAACCAGAGAGTCCATCTAGGAAGCAATAATACATATGCCCAGATAATCTTTCCAACATTTGATCAATGAATGGTAAGGGAAAGTGGTCTTTTCTTCTGGCATCATTCAATTTCCTATAGTCAATGCAAACTCTCCATCCCATGACTATTCGTGTTGGGATCAGTTCATTCTTCTCATTAGCCACAACAGTCATGCCTCCTTTCTTAAGAACAACCTACACAAGGCTCACCCAAGAACTGTCAGAAATAGGATAAATAATTCCAGCATCTAGAAGTTTAATTACCTCAGCTTTTACAACTTCTTTCATGTTAGGATTCAGTTGTCTTTGAGCTTGTACACAAGGTTTATATTCATCTTCCATTAAAATTTTATGTGTGCAAAAAGAAGGGCTGATCCCTCTTATGTCAGAAATCTTCCAAGCTATGGCTCTTTTGTGCTCCTTTAATACTTGGAGTAACTCGTCTTTTTCAGTTGGCTGTAAATCTGAAGCAATAATCACTGGTAATGTGGAATTATTTCCAAGAAACGCATATTCTAAGTGATCTGGTAGTTGTTTTAATTCCAATTTAAGAGGTTCTTCAACAGAGAGCTTTAATTTTAATTCATTGTTTACCTCAATACCCTCGTAGCTCTTCTGTCTCAGTGAAGGCTCTTTGGAATGTAGTTCAGCTTTTGTCTTACCTATCGCAAAATCATCATCTTACCTCCTCTCCTTGGGGAAGACAAAGTTCCAACCTGTCCTTATGTACTATTTCCTGTAAAGAATCTTGAGTAGCATGATCAATAGAGTCAATAAAATAACTTGAGTCATCCTGTTCCCTAGAAAATCTCATGGCATCATAAATTTTAAAAATAATCTCTTCATCACCTACCCTAAGCACGAGTTTACCATCACCTACATCAATAACAGCCCTAGTAGTGGCTAAAAATGGATGACCTAAAATTAAAGGCACCTCAACATCCTCATCCACGTCAAGCACAACAAAATCGATAGGGAATATGAATTTATCTACTTTTACAAGTATATCCTCGATAATACCCCTAAGATATTTAACAGATCTATCAGCTAGTTGAATACTCATCCTAGTAGGTTTTGGTTCACCAAGGCCAAGTTGCTTGAACATTCTGTAGGGCATCAGATTAATGCTAGCGCCTAAATCAGCTAGTGCCTCTCAACATTTAAACTATGTAGGGAATAGTAAAAATTCCTGGATCTTTCAGTTTGGTTGGTAGTTTATTTTGGAGTATGGCCAAGCACTCCTCGTTGAATTCTACTGTAGACAATTCTTCAAACTTCCTTTTATTTGCTAGAAGTTCCTTCAAAATTTTGCATATGTAGGCATCTGCGAGATAGCTTCAACAAAAGGTAAGTTAATATGTAACTGTTTAAAAAGTTTAAGAAATTTACCGAATTGTATATCCATGAGTCTTTCTTCAACTTTGCTGGGTACGAGATTGGTGGTTTATATTCCCTCAACACCAATTTTTCATTGTTTTTGGGTTTTACCTTCTTATCTTCTTTTCTATCAGCTTCTAGTGGTAGCTTCTTTTCAGATTCAGCTAACACCTTTCCACTCCTTAATGTAACTACTTTCACATGCTCTTTTGGATTGGGTCCTGTGTAACTAGGTAGACTCCCCGGTGGTCTCTCAGAAATCATCTTAGCCAACTGTCCTATTTGATTCTCGAGCCATTGAATTGATGCTTGATAATTTTTAAGTGCAGTTTCAGTGTTCTGAAAATGAGTCTCTGCTACTAAAATAAAGTTTGTCATCATCTCCTCAAGGTTCGGCATTTTCTCTTGCTGGTACGGTTGTTGTTGAAAGCCTGGAGGGCGTAGTGGTCTTTGATTGCCTTGGCCACCCCACTAGAAATTTGGATGGTTCCTCCAACCTACATTATAAGTGTTACTATAAGGATTACTTTGAGGTCGAGGATTATTACCCATATAATTCATTTGCTCGTTCTCCATGTTAGGGCCGTAGGATGGATATTCTAAATTGCTCCTTCAACCTCCACTTGCATCGCACTGCATTACTAGATGAACCGCTGTAGAACCAAGTAAACCATCAATTTTTCTATTGAAAATTTCTACCTGATTGGAAAGTATAGTAATCGAATCGACGTTAAAAACACCGACTGCTTTCGTTGGCTTTGTCCTTATGACTTGCCACTGATAATTTGATACGTGATATTCGTGACAGGTTTTAAATATTTATAGTGAATCGTTCCTGAAACTAACTATTATCATGATGAAGGCAAGTGTACCTAGCGAACAATAGTATAGCTTTAGCAAGACCAGATTATCGAACCCAAAGGAACTAAAAGTACTAGTATCAACTTTCTTTTTATTATCTAGCCTAAAAAAATAAAAGGGTTTTGTTTATCTAACTAATTAACTAAACTAAGAAATCACAGAAAAGAAATTTGGGGAAAATACTTTTTGGAAAACTCGATTGATTAATATAATACCTAAGGAAAAATCCACCTAAACTTCACTTGTTATTTGACTCTGAATCAGGCAATTTATTCATTCAACTTGTTCCGTAGAGATCCCTAAGTTATATTATTATCTCTCTCGAGACTAACAATGTCTAACCCTAGTTTGAATAATTGAAATCTCTTTCTAATTAATGCCTTAGGGTTGTATTAACTCGATCTATGGATCCCCTTATTAGGTTTCACCCTAGTCCGGCAAAATCTTGTTACCCTATCTCTAGGCGCACAACCAACTCCGCTTAATTATGACAAATTTACTCCTAGACAGGGTCTATTCCTCCTCTGAATAAGAGCTTAACTTGAAGCAATATCCTGGAATATCAAAACAAGAATTAAGAACACATAATTAAGAACAAGTCAAATATTTATCATACAATTCAGATAATAATAACAAGATCCATCTTAGTTTTCATTCCCCTTAGGTATTTAGGGGTTTTAGTTCATACTAATGAAAGAAAACATCTCAAAAGAATAAAAATAACAAAACATAAGAAAACTCAAAACTCCTGAGGGAATTTGAAGGGAGATCTTCAGTCTTGATGGTGAATCCAGCTTCTGAGATGGATCGATCAGCTTTCCTTGAGTAATTCCTTGCTTCCTCCTCAACGTCCCCCGTCTAAGTGCCTCATCGGGTGTTTAAATAGGCTTTGGAATGCCTAAGAGCCCTCAAAATTAGCCTTTTCTGAATTGGACTAAACTTGGGCTCGCCAGGGACACGCCCGTGTGCGATTGTTTAAGGCCGTGCTCAAGGTTGTTAAATGGGCACGGGCATGTGATCTACTCGTGTAAATCATGCTTTGACCTTGCCAAAGAGACACGGTCGTGTGGTCTGCCCATGTGAGGAAGTCCAGGCCGTATTGATTTCGTACATTGCCCCATTTTCTTCGTTTTTGGCCGGTTTCTCAATCCTTTCACTCTCCTATGCTCACCTAAGCGTAAAACATGAAATTAAGGCATTATGAGCATCAAATTCACCAATTTTAAGGAAAAATCATCCATAAAATGTGCTAAGCATGGGATAGAAATATGTATAAATTACTGTTTATCAAATACCCCTACACTTAAGCATTTGCTTGTCCTCAAGCAAAATCCTCAACTCACAATCAAAATAAATTCTTCTTAACTTATAATTCCTACTCAAAATAATACATAGGTAATCATACATTGAAAATTCAGCTGAAAGAACACAAAGTTTCAAACATTCCAAGTTTGAGCATTTTATTATGAAAATATAGGTGTCTCCCCTCATCTAAGTAATTACCTTTGATTCAAAATATCACAGAGTATCACATCCTCACTAAAGATTCACTCAAATCACTCGAGGTGTTTAAGTACAATAAATGAAGCACTCAATAGTCAATAATGAAAAGTCATTACGATAGGCTTGCATGAAAGTCAAATCTCCACCACTATAAATTGCGATGAAAAATCAATCAAAAGGTCTTTAGAGGGCTGTAACGTGGCTTTGGTTAGAGGGTGTGGTCACAAGCTGAAAGAAAAGGTTAGAATTTAGATTGAATTAAAAAATTGCCTAACTAGAAAAAGTAATTAAACATCAATTGAGTACAAGTGAGCTTCTTCTCAGAAGATGGAATTTAGATACTGCGGCTTAACAATACCGAATTACTACTAATATGTAAGTATGATTTTTTCTTAAGAACAAGTCAGCTACATAGAAGAGCAAAACATAGCTAAGCAATTAGTTCAAATCAAATCTCGACAAAAATATGGATCAAATTAGGGGATTTCAACAATAATGGTTTATGGGTTAATATTGAGGGTAAATCAATGAATGGCTTGTTAGGCTCAAAGGGGTTCACTAAGGGTTAATTATGAAGGTAGGTTTTTGTGGAGTGAGTGGGTTAAACCTAAGTGCCTTTATCATTTTGACATATCAACTCAAATGGTGTGGTCTTGACATGCATAATCAAGCAAGTTCTAAAATAACAATTCAATACTGACGCACTCAAAGCAACAATAAAAGTGAGCATGAAAGAAATGATAGATGCTCTAAAGGCTCAAAATCTCACAAAAATTATGGCTTTTTGATGTATAAACCTGTGAATTTCAACTGAAGATAATACCTAAACTTGGGAAAAACAACCAAAAAGTTTTTAATTCTTCAAAAATCAACTTATCATGCTTGATTCCCTAATGTCTTAAAGTTCAAACACTCAATGCATAAATGCCTATGTTTTAATTCAAGATATATGAATAAACATTATAGACTAATTGGAATTCATTCTAATAATGATATGAAAAGATCGCATGAGAATAAAACAAAATTTAGGGATTTTTCTAATATAAAAGACCCCCCACACTTAAGATGTACATTGCCCTCAATGTACAAAGGTAGATATATTGAAAAAGATAGATTTATAATCATAAGATAGGGAGAGAAGTGAAACTCCCTAAATAATGAATGAATTCCTTGAAATGGAGTTTTGGAGAATAATCAGCGTGAGAGTGGAGGAGGATACTCCGGTGGTGGCAGAGGTTCATTAGTCCATAAGTCCTACACCAAAAGAATATTATATCTGGTGGTAGCAATGGTCGCAGTCGAGCAGGACATGGCAGTCGTGGAGAATCTTTCCCGGTGGAGTTTTTAGTTCCTATGTGATGATGAGCTTAGGATGTAACACCCCGAACCCGAGACCGACACCGGAGTCGAACACGAGGTGTTAACAGACTTTAAACCCCTTATAAAAAATATTTCCCAGACACTGCCAATCTGCGTACTAGTCGCTTTAAAAATCATATCTTTAGTTTCACAACTCTAAAATCAGTTTCGTGATTTTTCCCTGAAACTAGACTCATATGCCCATCTACATCTTTTTTCCTAGAATTTTTCGTTGGGCCAATTAGTACAGTTTATTAGTCAAAGTCTCCCATGTTACAGGGATCGACTACCCTGACCTTTGCGCATTACGACTTGGATATCTCCTTGTACAGGGCTCCAATACTGATGCCGTTTGTTTCTATAGAAAATAGACTCAGAGAGGAATCTATACATATATGGTATGACTCCTAATTATCTCTGGTTAATTTATAATGAATTTTCAAATTCGGAACAGGAAATCCAGAAACCGTTCTGGCCCTGTCTCATGAGAACCTGAATATCTCTTAACATACTGTCCGTATGATTGTTTCGTTACTTTCCTATGAAATTAGATTCATCAAGGTTTGTTTACATAATTTATTCACTATTTAATTCCATTCCTACTATTTTTAGTGATTTTCCAAATCTACATCACTGCTGCTGTCAGCATCTGCCTTTAAGGTAGACTTTACCTATTTCATGGTTTCCATGATTCAACTAGCCCTTTTTGCATAAATAGCACAATTTATGAAAGTGATTAACCATCCCTGTGGCCAATCCTTGTCAAGCATATCCACACCAAATGATTATAACATTATACTCAAACACATATAAGCCATTTTCGCATGGCTATCCAAAATTTATACAAGTCCAAAGGGTCCACGACCCACAACAAACGGGTAGTCCTATACATGCCATTTCGAAGTTCAACCAAAATTGTACCAAAAGGGGGGGCTTTGATAGTGTGGGCGACTTTGACTTCAAGATCCCGAGTCCGATAGCTGGAGAACCAAATCTATAAAACAGAGGAGCAATGAAACGGAGTAAGCAATTTATGCTTAGTAAGTTTTGAGCAAGGAATTCCAGCACAACAGAAGTATAGCATTCATATAGCTAAACGGATAATTTCATATGCACAAATTTACGATATCGTACTTGCTTCACATTATCAACCCTTATGTACATACACAAAAGATCAACTCAGCCAAAGGCCGGTAGCTCGTTTATCAACTGAGCGAATACTTATTTGTAAGGGCTCAACTAAATTCAAGCACATACGAAACATACCTCAATGTTGGGATGTTTCGAGAGTATTAACTGGAATTTTACAGCAAGTTCATTCATTCCCAAATCACGTACCTTCGGAATTTAACCGGATATAGCTCCTCGTTCAAATGCCTTCGGGACATAGCCCGGTTATAGTAATTCGCACAAATGCCTTCGGGACTTAACCCGGATTTAGTAACTCGCACAAATGCCTTCGGGCTTAGCCCGGAATTAGTATCTCGTACAAATGCCTTCGGGCTTAGCCCGGAATTAGTATCTCGCACAAATGCCTTCGGGATTAGCCCGGAATTAGTATCTCGCACAAATGCCTTCGGATCTTAGTCCGGATATTGTCACTTAGCACAAGCCTTCGGGACTTAGCCCGGACATCATTCAAATAACCATGCACATTTAACAATAAATCAAGGCCCATTCGTATTTCATTTTCGTTAGCAAAACTCAAACACAAGACATTTATCATTCTTGCAAATTCGGCTCAATAGCCACACAAAGAGCATGATTTTAATTTGCTTAAAACATGATCTAATCACATCATAATTTAAGCTCTCTTACTCAAGAACTTACCTCGGGTGTTGTCGAACGATTCCGATAGCTATTCGACCACTTTTTCCTTCCCTTTATCGGATTTAGTTCCCCTTTGCTCTTGAGCTTAATTAAACAAATAAATTGATTTAATCATTTGAGCATCGAAAAGAGGAACACAAGGCACTTAGCCCATATTTATACATTAGACATTAAAGTCACATATGTACGGAATCATGAATCAAACTCAACATTTTAGCTAATTTTTCCCCCTTGGCCGAATATGCATGTCTATTTTGGGGCCGATTTCAACACTTAATACATTCTACAAGTATGGTCACTTGTATTGACTAAACACCCTTTTGTTTCAAGTTCAAAACTTGGCTAATACACACATATACACACTAGTAAAGCATCCTCTCCCTTTCCATCAATTTAACACATGCATTGCTCATTAACATGCAAAAGTTATATTCGGCCTTAGCACACAACTTGCTAGCCGATTCTTCTCCATTTAGCAACCAATGCACATATGTGCTCACTCAAAAATGCTAAAAAGGAGGTTCAAGAATCATCAAGCCACCATCACATGCATCATTAACAAGCTTCATATTTAGCATGCAATGGCATTAACACAAACTCCACCTAGGCCGAATCTTAACTCATCCTCATGCCTCATCACCACAACATCAAACATCAACCAAGAATGATGCATCCATGGCCGAGTGTCATTTCCATCACATAGCAAGATTTAGACCATGGGCTAGGTAGAACTCAAGCTAACAACTAAAACATGCATGCATCTCATGGAACATCATCAAACATACCTTAGCCTAGCTACATGCATGGCCGAACCTCTTCAACCTTTCTTCTTCCTTCCTCCTTAAAATTTTTGGCCAAGGATGAACCAAAGGATGAGCATTTTTTTTCTTTGTTTTTTTCTTTCTAGTTTCGGCTAAATGAATATGAGAAAGGATGAACAAAAATTTTCTCCTTTCTTTTCTTTAGCTCACGGCAATGGGGGGGGAGGAAAACAACTACACACATTTTTTTTTGTATTCATCATACTCCTTTTCATTATTTTATGCCCATGCCCCTTATTTTATTTTTTTCCTACATACCTCACTAGGCCAACATGTTCCCAACATGTTTCCACCCATAGCATGGCCAACCACTAGCTCAAATTTTGGGTAATTTGACATGCAAACCCATCATTTTCACAACATGCATTAATAGACCATTTTAAATTAGCCTATCATATTTTCACCATGTCTCATATCAATCCCTATTTAATAATTTCTCATGCAATTGGCAAAATTGGAGAATGAAACTTCCACATACTCATGTACACACATAATAAGCATAGAATATGGAAATCAATTATTTTTATGACTCGGTTTTGTGGTCCTGAAACCACTTCCCGACTAGGGTCAATTTTGGGTTGTCACAACTCTCCCCCACTTAAGAAATTTTCGTCCCCGAAAATCTTACCGGTAAATAGGTTTGGGTATCGTTCTTTCATCGAGCTCTCGGTTTCCCAAGTAGCTTCCTCGATCCCGTGTTTGAGCCATAACACCTTCACTAACGGAACCCTTTTGTTTCGCAACTCCTTCACTTCACGAGCTAGGATATGCATCGGCTCTTCTTCATAACTCATATCGGCTTGAATTTCAACCTCTGATGGGCTAATTATGTGCGATGGATCAGATCGATAGCGTCGAAGCATCGAAACATGAAAGACGTCGTGAATCTTTTCAAGCTCAGGGGGCAAAATCAATCTATACGCAACCGGACCAACTCGTTCGGAGATTTCGTACGGCCCAATGAATCTCGGGCTCAACTTGCCCTTACGGCCAAACCTGAGTACCTTTTTCCAAGGCAAAACTTTAAGGAACACTTTATCTCCCACCTGATATTCAATGTCCTTTCGTTTCAAATCCGCATACAATTTTTGACGATCTGTGGCTGCTTTCAGACTTTCACGGATTACCTTTACTTTCTGTTCAGCATCCTTAATCAAATCAACTCCGAAAATTTTACTTTCACCGAGCTCGGTCCAAAACAACGGTGTACGGCATTTACGACCGTACAAAGCCTCGTAAGGTGCCATCTTAATACTTGATTGAAAACTATTATTGTAAGCGAATTCAATCAAAGGTAAATACCGTTCCCATGAACCACTGAACTCGAGGATGCAACATCTCAACATATCCTCAAGTATCTGAATTATCCGCTCAGATTGACCATCGGTTTGGGGATGAAAAGCAGTGCTAAAATGCAGCTTGGTACCCAAAGCTTCTTGCAATTTCCTCCAAAATCGCGAGGTGAATCTTGGATCTCTATCCGACACGATAGAAATAGGTACCCCGTGTAATCTCACAATCTGAGAAACGTGCAATTCAACTAGTCTATCCAATGAAAAATCCATACACACGGGGATAAAGTGAGCCGACTTAGTCAGTCTATCAACACCAACCCAAATCGCATCCTTCTTACTTGTTGACAATGGCAGTCCGGACACAAAGTCCATTGTGACTCGATCCCATTTCCACTCGGGTATCATGATCGGCTGAAGTAATCCTGAAGGCACTTGATGTTCCGCTTTCACTTGTTGACATATTAAACATCTCGAAACAAAGTCGGAGATGTCTCGTTTCATACCATGCCACCAAAACCAACGTTTCAAATCGTTGTACATTTTCGTACTCCCCGGGTGACTTGACATTCGGCTACAATGGGCTTCGTTCAGAATCATCGAAATGAGTTCCGAACTCCTTGGAATACACAAACGACTTCTGAACCTCAAACAATCATCATCATCATTTTGAAACTCCGATTCCTTGTTCGGAGCACACTCAGCCCGTTTTGCAACCAATTCATCATCAACTTTCTGGGCTTCACGAATTTGATTAATCAATAATGGTTTGGCTTTTAATTCAGCTATTAACACATTGTCGGGTAAAACAGACAAGTGCACATTCATCACTCGTAAAGCAAACAATGATTTCCGGCTTAAGGCGTCCGCAACCATATTAGCCTTTCCCGGGTGGTAATCAATGACAAGCTCGTAATCTTTCAACAACTCAAGCCAACGTCTTTGTCGCAGATTTAAGTCTCTTTGAGTCATCAAATTTTTGAGACTTTTGTGATCCGAAAATACATGGCACTTCTCACCAAATAAGTAATGTCGCCATATTTTTAAAGCAAATACGATGGCAGCTAGTTCAAGATCATGGGTCGGATAATTTTTCTCATGTGGCTTTAATTGTCTCGACGCATAGGCCACCACTCAAACTTCTTGCATCAATACGCAACCCAACCCAAGTAGGGATGCGTCACTATAAATGACAAACTCTTTGCCTGATTCGGGTTGCACTAAAATTGGAGCTTCAGTCAAATAAGTTTTTAGTTGATCAAACTTTTCTGACATTTCTCCGTCCATTCGAACTTAACATCCTTTTGAAGTAGCTTCGTCATTGGTGTGGCTATCATCGAGAAACCTTTGACAAATCGTCGGTAATAACCGGCGAGTCCCAGGAAGCTCCGAACTTTGGTAATATTTCTTGGAGGCTTCCAGTTAAGTATGGCTGAAATTTTGCTCGGGTCAGCTCGAATACCCGATGCGGATACCACATGACCCAAGAAGCTAACCTCTCTTAACCAGAACTCACACTTACTGAACTTAGCATATAACTGCTTATCTCGCAAAATTTGCAACACTAGCCTCAGATGCTCAGCATGTTCGGTCTCATCTCTTGAATAGACCAAGATGTCATCAGTGAACACAACTACGAACCGATCCAAATATGGTCTGAAGATCCGATTCATCAAATCCATAAATACCGCAGGGGCATTTGTGAGCCCAAACGGCATCACTAAGAACTCGTAGTGACCATATCCCGTTCTGAAAGCAGTTTTGGGTATGTCCGAATCTCGAATTCGCAACTGATAATAGCCCGATCTCAAATCTATTTTTGAGAACATTGAGGCTCCCTTCAGTTGGTCGAACAAATCATCGATACGCGGTAACGGATATTTGTTCTTTATCGTCACTTTATTCAGTTGACGATAGTCAATGCACAACCTCATGGTTCCGTCCTTCTTTTCACGAACAATACTGGTGCACCCCAAGGTGAGAAACTTGGTCGAGCAAAACCTCTATCCGTCAATTCTTGCAACTGAGCTTTCAATCTTTTAACTCGGTTGGTGCCATACGATACGAGCTATCGAAATCGGCGTAGTCCCAGGTACAAGCTCAATACCAAACTCTACCTCCCGAACAGGTGGTAAACCCGGTAATCCTTCAGGAAAAACATCCGTGTATTCACAAACCACCGGCACAGATTCGGGTTTCTTGTCTAATTCTTTGTCATCCAGTACATACGCAAGGTATGCTTCGAACCCTTTTCTTACATATTTCTGGGCCAACATTGCTGATATTACAGCTGGCATCCCCTCCAAGTCCGTAGACTCAACTCGGATTACTTCGTTATTTGCGCACCTCAAATCAATAGTCTTACTTTTGCAATTCACAACCGCATCATGCGCGGTCAACCAATCCAAACCAAGAATAACATCAAATTCATCAAACGGCAAAAGCATCAAGTCCGCCGGAAAACAGGAACCTCGAATTTCTAGGGGACATTTCTTACGCACTTTGTCGACAAGCACGTAACGACCCAAGGATTTGACACCCGAATTACGAACTCAGTAGACTCAATAGGTAAAGTCTTACTGGATGCTAAGGTTTCACATATGTAAGAATGAGTAGAACCGGGTCAATCAAAGCAATTACATTAGTATCAAGAGAGTAAAAGTACCGGTAATAACATCAGGCGAAGAAGCATCCTCGCGGGCACGTATAGCATAAGCTCTAGCAGGCGCACGAGCCTCGGATCTGGTCGTAGCATCTCTAGATCCTCTCTGACCACCACTAGCATTGCCCGTATTTCCAGATGGTCTACCTCGAGCAGTGGTAGCACCCGGTTTCCCACTCTGATTTTCATTCTGTTCAAACAACCTCGGGCAATCTTTAATGAAGTGGTCAACTGATCCGCACTTGTAACAGGAGCGGTCAGGGAATCTACAACTCCCCGAATGCCATTTACCGCAATATCGACATTTCGTTCTATCTCGAGTTCATTCCAAACTGGCGACCGAAGTG
This sequence comes from Gossypium hirsutum, assembly GCF_007990345.1. Taxonomy (NCBI): domain Eukaryota; kingdom Viridiplantae; phylum Streptophyta; class Magnoliopsida; order Malvales; family Malvaceae; genus Gossypium; species Gossypium hirsutum. The sequence goes on from NC_053427.1 coordinate 46,258,830, forward strand.
CCTCGTGTACCCACAGGGGGTCGATCACGATCTCGTCTAAAAAGGCCCGAAGTGCCTCTAAACTGGCCCGCATCATCTCGAAATTTCTTCGATGCTGTTGAAGAGACTTTCCCGAAGATCTTTTACGAAACTCTCCAGTTCCCACATCAACTTTTTGTTTTTCTTTTCTAAGCTCTTCGGCTTTACAAGCTCGCTCGACCAGTACTACGAACTCTCGTATTTCAAGAACGCCAACGAACATTTTTATATCTTCATTCAGCCCATCCTCGAAGCGTTTACACATGATAGCCTCGACGAAACACATTCCGAGCGTATCTACTAGTCTAACAAATTTTCGCTCGTAATCAGTAACTGACATGGAACCTTGCTTAAGCTCAAGAAATTCCTTCCGTTTTTGATCAACAAATCTCTGACTGATATACTTTTTCCAAACTCGTTTGGAAAACTCCCAAGTTACTTGCTCTCGGGGCACAACAGAAGTCAGAGTACTCCACCAATAATAGGCAGAATCACGTAGCAAGAGATAGTACACTTAGGCATTCATCGGGTGTACAAGATAGCTCATCGAGTACCCGGATAGTGTTGTCCAACCAAAATTCAGCTTGCTCGGCATCGTCGCTATCCGTAGCTTTAAATTCAGTAGCCCCATGTTTTCGATTCTGTCAACTGGGGGCTTATTTGACCTTATTTGGTCAGTTACCGGAGGTATTGTAGGTGCGGGGGTGGTATTAGTTGGGAATGGAGGTTGTGGGACAGCCGTATTAGTTCGAATGTATTGGTTGAACCAATCATTCATCACGCTATAGAAAGCTTGTCTAGCTTCATCATTCGGGTTACTAGCATTAGGTTGAGAGTCCGCCGGCGCTGTCCCTTGTGCGGGAGCAGGCGCTACACTCTCAAGATCATCAGCTACCTCTCGGTTGGGATCGGGATCCATTACTATAAATAAACACATTTACAATTGTCAGAAATCACCACACTATCAAGTAATCACATAAAATGGCATGTATAGCTAGACCCAACGCATTACGGTAGTCCTAGAATCGACTAAACCGTAGCTCTGATACCAATCAAATGTAACACCCCGAACCCGAGACCGACACCGGAGTCGAACACGAGGTGTTAACAGACTTTAAACCCCTTATAAAAAATATTTCCCAGACACTGCCAATCTGCGTACTAGTCGCTTTAAAAATCATATCTTGAGTTTCACAACTCGAAAATCAGTTTCGTGATTTTTCCCTGAAACTAGACTCATATGCCATCTACATATTTTTTTCTAAATTTTTGGTGGGCCAATTAGTACAGTTTATTAGTCAAAGTCTCCCATGTTACAGGGATCGACTACCCTGACCTTTGCGCATTACGACTTGGATATCTCCTTGTACAGGGCTCCAATATGATGCGTTTGTTTCTATAGAAACTAGACTCAGAGAGGAATCTATACATATATGGTATGACTCCTAATTATCTCTGGTTAATTTATAATGAATTTCAAAGTCGGAACAGGAATCCAGAAACCGTTCTGGCCCTGTCTCACGAGAACCTGAATATCTCTTAACATACTGTCCGTATGATTGTTTCGTTACTTTCCTATGAAAGTAGATTCATCAAGGTTTGTTTACATAATTTTTCACTATTTAATTCCATTCTACTATTTTTAGTGATTTCCAAATCTACATCACTGCTGCTGTCAGCATCTGCCTTTAAGGTAGACTTTACCTATTTCATGGTTTCCATGATTCAACTAGCCTTTTGCATAAATAGCACAATTTATGAAGTGATAACCATCCCTGGCCAATCCTTGTCAAGCATATCCACACCAAATGATTATAACATTATACTCAAACACATATAAGCCATTTTCGCATGGCTATCCAAAATTTATACAAGTCCAAAGGGTCCACGACCCACAACAAACGGGTAGTCCTATACATGCCATTTCGAAGTTCAACCAAAATTGTACCAAAAGGGGGGGCTTTGATAGTGTGGGCGACTTTGACTTCAAGATCCCGAGTCCGATAGCTGGAGAACCAAATCTATAAAACAGAGGAGCAATGAAACGGAGTAAGCAATTTATGCTTAGTAAGTTTTGAGCAAGGAATTCCAGCACAACAAAAGTAGAGCATTCATATAGCTAAACGGATAATTTCATATGCACAAATTTACGATATCGTACTTGCTTCACATTATCAACCCTTATGTACATACACAAAAGATCAACTCAGCCAAAGGCCGGTAGCTCGTTTATCAACTGAGCGAATACTTATTGTAAGGGCTCAACTAAATTCAAGCACATACGAAACATACCTCAATGTTGGGATGTTTCAAGAGTATTAACTGGAATTTTACAGCAAGTTCATTCATTCCCAAATCACGTACCTTCGGAATTTAACCGGATATAGCTCCTCGTTCAAATGCCTTCGGACATAGCCCGGTTATAGTAATTCGCACAAATGCCTTCGGGACTTAACCCGGATTTAGTAACTCGCACAAATGCCTTCGGGCTTAGCCTGGAATTAGTATCTCACAATGCTTCGGTTAGCCGAATAGTTTCGCACTGCTTCGGCTTAGCCGAATTAGTATTCGCACAAATGCCTTCGGATTTATCCGATATGTCACTTAGCAAAGTCGGACTTAGCCGGACATCATTCAAAACATGCACATTTAACAATAAATCATGGCCATTGTATTTATTTTCGTTGCAAACTAAACAAACATTTATCTTTGCAAATCGGCTCATAGCACACAAAGAGCATGATTTTAATTTGCTTAAAACATGATCTAATCA